>NC_090233.1:39862841-40135341 GCF_024489055.1 Chanodichthys erythropterus | reverse complement strand
AAGACTACTCCTTTGGCTGTGATTAGAGACTTTGTTTTTAAGTCGCTCAAGTAATTTGCACACGTGCTTTTCGAATGGATTAAAACATTATCATTAGCGTTAACATGAAGTTTCCATAATAATACCATACATACTGTTACATTTAATTTACATTTACATTTATTAATTTGGCAGATGCTTTGATCCAAATCGAATTATAAGTGAGGAATTCAACAAGCGAGCCGTTATGATGAGGCAAATAGACACAAGAAGTGCTCACAATACAAGTTTTAGGCAGTGCTCAGAGTGTCATAAGCTACAATAGAGAGGGATTAAAGGAAGTGAAAGGAAGTTTTTTTTTTTTTTTTTTTTTAGGATGAGGTTAAGTGCTCACGAAAGAGATGAGTTTTCATCTTTAAAATGTAATGCTTTTAAAGGGTTAGTTCACCCAAAAATTCTGTCATTAATTACTCACCCTCATGTCGTTTCACACTCGTTCATCTTCAGAACACAAAAGACCGGATGAGCGTCGGCGCTCCCATTTGCGTGTCTCTCTTTAAGAGCCAATAAAAATTTAATCCATATAGGTAGCTCAATAATTCTTTTTGCATACAAAACCAGAGACTTTAAACTTTGATATCAAGCCTCCATCCTCTGAGTTTGAGTAATATGCGTTTACAACAAAAATAGCACAGCCGCTAACTGAATACAAATATGTATATTTCACGTGCTCATAACTTCATGAACAATGCACAGATCATAAAAAATAGCACATCAATATTTAAAGCAGATGCTCAAGATTACAATGAATCCAAATTCAACATAATATATAGCGGTGGCCACAAGATATTACTCACGGAATGATTTAACATAGCCTACTTGGCTAAAAGCATGTCTCGCATCTTTCCGGGATGCAGTGTGTATCCAATGTCCCCGGACCCATCCATGTTCGTTTTCCAACGTGGAATAACACAAAATAGGTGTCATATTAAAGCTTAGAATCTCATCTTTTTAATGCACCTAACACCTAAAAAACTGCCTCTAAACCGGAGTTTACCGCCCGTTGGCGCCACCTGGCTGCGGAAAAAAATGAATTGCAATTTATTAAACTATTCTTTATGCTATCGCCACGAAATTTGAACCAGATGCAGCTCACATGTAGGAGAGCATGAGAAGAATTTTTAACCGATCTTATTGCGTTCATGAGTTATTCCATGTCAAATAAAAAAAAAAAAAGAAAAATTATTTTTAAAAAATTATATATATTTTTTTGTCTTTTATCAGCTGTTTCTCAGCAAGATAATGTACTAATGTAATTTATATTTTCTTAAAATGTAAAAAGTGTTACATCAAATGATACCTACCTTTTGATTCTCCTTGCTACAGTTTTGGAGTTATGAGTCTTTACTTTTGTGTGTGTCGCTCAGAAAAAAAACCTCTAAAAAAATTTCAGGTATTAAAGGGTTAAGATATTTTTGATCAAATCCGATGACTCAGTGAGGCCTGCTTCGGCAGCAATAACACTCCCTTTTTCAATGGCCAGAAAGCTACTAAAAACGTATTTAAAACAGTTCATGTGACTACAGTGCTTCAACTTTAATATTATAAACATTATATAATATATATATTATAGAATATAGAATACTTTTTTTTGCGCTAAAAATAACAAAATAGCGACTTTATTCAACAATATCTAGTGATGGCCGATTTCAAAACACTGCTTCATGAAGCTTCGAAGCTTCACGAATCATTTGTTTCAAATCAGTAGTTCAGAGCGCCAAAATCCCATGATTTCAGTAAACAAGGCTTTGTTACATCATAAGTGTTTTGAAACTTCAATAGTTCACATGGCTTTGGCAGTTTGATACGTGCTTCGAACCACTGATTCGAAACAAATGATTCGTTAAACTTCGAAGCTTCGTGAAGCAGTGTTTTGAAATCGCCCGTCACTAGATATTGTTGAATAAAGTTGCTATTTTGTTATTTTTACCACACAAAAAGTATTTTAGTTGCCTTATAATATTAAGGTTGAACCTCTGTAGTCACATGAACTGTTTTAAATATGTTTTTAGTAGCTTTCTGGGCATTGAAAAAGGGAGTGTTATTGTGATGCAGGTCTCACTGAGCCATCGGATTTTTATCAAAAATATCTACATTTGTATTCTGAAGATGAATAAGGTCTTACGGGTGTGGAACGACATGAGGGTGAGTAATTAATGACATAATTTTCATTTTTGGGTGAACTAACCCTTTAAAAGAATCCATCCATGGGTGGAAAATGAACTGGCATTACTGTAATATAAACTTATTTATTATCATTGCAATCTAAAGGGACAGTTCAACCAAAAAATTATTCAAGAAGTCATCATTTACCCACCCAAACAGTTGATGAAAATACTATGGAAGTCAACTGGGCCCATCAACTGTTTGGTTACCAACATTATTCAAAATATCTTCTATTGTGTTCAGCAAAGGAAAGAAATACACTTTGGAGCAATTTGAGGGTGAGTAAATGATAACAGAATTTTCATTTTTGGCTGAACTATCCCTTAATACAGAGTCATATGTGAAATATTAAATCAGTTGCTGGAAAGCAACACTTGTCAGCATAAAGATATTTAACATTTTTTCACCTTGGAATTATAAGGTTTTATCTGACATTTTTGTCAAAATTGAGTTATTGACATTTGTATTCTGTGACATCTTATTAACATTATGTGATGGTTTTTATATGTTGTGTATATTTTGGGACTTTTTATTTAGAAAACAAAAAGGTTTTATTTACAAATTCGAATAGAATGCAAAAACTGAAGCTCAATATCTAAAAAAATGCTCAGAATGCAGAAAGAAACTAATAATTCCAAGGTGGCGATTTAAATCATGAATTTGATCCCTGAACAAGTCTCTTCTAAATATTTTACATAGAAACACACTGATGATTGCCATCATTCAAAACAGCTGCATATGATCTTCTGATGCACATAAAAAGTATTGGTCCATTTGAACGCTTCTTAAGCAGCTGTCAACACTGTCACACGCCATTACATTTTACTCCGCATCTGCATGACCAATATGCACTGTAATGGTAAAAAAGTATAATATTTACCCAGAAAGAGCAGATGAGCATTATACAGTACTGACTGATATTTCAGTGCATCATGTAATGACTTCAACAGCTGTGAAAAACATGCTCTCTTCTCTTCTTAAAATTTATATTACAGCTAGACATCTCTTGGTTGTTAAAGTGAAGTTGTACAGACATGCATGCTGAGAAGAAAGTGAACATGGGCAGGTGTCTTGACTGACAGCACAAAAGCCAGGGTTTGAGTCCCAGCAGAGGTGGGCTTTGAATGCCTTTGGTCAACACTGTGCTCTTCAGCCAGGAGTCCAGTTTTCAGGGCTACAATCCCTGAAAGCAGTTTAGTTCACTGTACCTGATGCATGACAGACAAACATACATTGTATGTATAGTTTTTAAGCCAGGAACCCCATGGTGGATAGAAACAGAATAGGGAGTGCTGGAGTACCATATTATATTATTACCATATTTCCATCAATTTTGTTTCTACTCTGTATACCTGGTGATACTATTGTCTCATATTTACTGTTGTCTTACTGTTGACTCTCTACTACTTCACTGTTGTTTGTCAGCAGTATGATTTTATCAGCTGCGGGCGCAATCTTTAACATTAGCGTTGGTTGAAGTACATTGTAAATTTGTTTTAATGGATATTTTAATTAGTTTACAAACATGAGTTCAAACAGTAATTGATAGACTCCCTGCAGTAGCTACTGCTCCGGACCCCCTGTTGAACACCCCTGATGTAAAGCGGTAATCCTGATTCTACATATAGGAGCTTATGTTTTTTGTGTGTATTACATCATGGCAGCACTGAGAATCACTCGATTACGATTGTACATGTGGAAGATTATCATGATGAAACTGTTTTGAAAAGCAGCCTGAGTGCACAGTTGCATCAGAGCTTTATTAGAATAGATCCAGCACCACATTCATAAATAATGAACAATTCATGTCAGTGTCATACTTATTGCAAATAAATATTTCATGCGACCTCTATGACATGATGGTGAAGGCTTTGAATTTCTTTTAAACAGACGACTGTTTTAAACACACTCTATTATTGTTGCTTTAGGCGTTTCACTGAAGTATACAGTAAATATCCTTTGGGCTATAGTTTTTAGCATGATCTGTACCTGTGAGTCTGTCTCTGTAAAGAGCTAGGCTTTAACTGAAAGATGGGTTGTCATTCTTACTGGTCCCTGCTCTTCCTCTTTTAAACTCTTTTTCTACACAAGAAAAGGATATTTCATAATTGATATAGTTTTGCAAAGCTTTTTAAACAGATCCATCCCCTGGTAGTGTAGTGTTTTTATCTAAAAATATAACTAATTTTAGAATCAAGAGAATCATGTAAAATAACTCATATCATATTAGTTTCAACAAAACAATTTTACTGTAAAATATATATATATTTTTTTTTTTGCCAAACATCACCATGCAGAAATTTGGTCTGTATCTAATTCTGGGGCAGTATTTTTGTTGTTGTCCATTGTCCCTATGTCAAATAAAGTATTAAATAAATAAAATATTATTGAGTAATGATTATTTATATTTTATTCTAAAAATATGTATTCATTTTATCTAGTTACTTTTTTGTTTAGTTATGTTGTTTTTACTGCATTACACTAAAAAAAGCCTTTTTTAATATTTATGAATTTAAATCAATAGTAAAATTCCATTGAATTGAATAATCCTAATGTATTTTACTTGAATAATTGTTGTTCAGTTATTCAAAATACGTAAAGATTATTCAATTCAATTTGATGGAATTTTACTATTAATTAAATTGTGTATATCTTAAAAAAGGCTTTAAAAATTGAGTGTATTTTAGTGTCATGTTAGTTACTTTGGAGTTTTTCTGTGTTTAAAACAGGCTATACAGGTTTTGCATTACTTTCTCTGTTATGTGTCCTTCTATTTTACATTATATTATTGTGATGACGGACAGTATTATTTAAGATAAAAAGCAGATTTTACTTCAGGCAGGTTGGTACATTAACATTTTATAATTTAATAAAATATATGGCAACGAACTGTAAAAATGCAGGCGCCAAAATGCCATCCTGTAAAACTTAAACATTGTCAGTGTGTGTGTTTTGTTTGTTTGTTTGTTTTTTTGTGAATTTCTAGCAACCACAGCTGACATTTCGTTTTTTAACTTAACCTTTTCAGACACGTGTTATATGGTTGATAGTCTTGAATGTTGTTAAAGGAAATGCTATATAGGCCTAGCTATAACATATATTCAAGTATATCAACCATATAGCCCACAAGAGAAATCTTCTAGAGAAACAAGATAAAATGTTTTGGGAGCAGAAAGATTATGATAGGAGGGTGTTGAAAGCTTCGTGTGGTTGGGATGGGCTGTGCAGCTTCCGTTTCACTCATCCCCTCACCAGGAAAACAGCATGAGCACACACAGGCCTTTGAACGTGACTGGAATCACCAAATCTTCACTTTTTCCGCACAAAAACCACAGGGACCCTCAATCGCTAATCAGGACATTCCTGTTCTGAATGGATTTGTTATATTCATTCGTTTTTTTTCTTTTATCACACTGTTACGATCCATTTTAAACTGCAACATATCCACATTGATTCAAACTAAGAAGTGTTCGATACATAGCAATGTTTAGATCATTGGGTCATGTCACAGCTGGACTGTGCTCAATATTTTCCTAAGAGTTGGATTTCAGGAAGAGTTTTCATCACTTTATCGCTCTTGATCAAGTCTGTATATTAACTGTCACATTTTTTTGTGTGTTTAATTTGTGATTTCACAGTGTTATGTTTTGTAATTATAATCATGTACAGATGTCAGAAGTCTTTCCCAAGTATTTTACATTTTATGAGGAATAATAATCTTTTATTTTTCTGTCACCCCCATCTTGTTAGGAAAACTTGTGTAGAGAAATACCTTAAATTTTATTCTACATGAATGTGGGATGCCAAACAGCTTTGTTTACTGATCACTTTGTCTCAATGGCTATTATGAGAAAATCTATACTAAAAACATATGTTTACAGTGGCTGTGACAGCTAAATAGGAAGGAGAAAAAGGCTCATGCTTTTGTCTGAGAACCCAAAACTGTACCAAAGCGCATAATAGTTGCATTGTCCACTCCAACTTCCCCTCCTTTTCAGGAGATTTTGTACAATTTGTCCCAATTTTCAGGTCATTAGCAGATCAAAAAGAGAATTTGTCTGGAAGAGAGAAGTGAGACATGATCGGAAGGTCTCGTGTACATAAGATTCCTCCACAGATATTTGGCTATTTTTTGAATCACCAAAATGTACAATATCTCCATACCCTTTTATCAGGCAGATAAATTCTAGGCTGGCTCCATCTGGGACTGCTTTGTGTGGCATTTGGCGTGGCATGCCTGCCATCTGCGCTTGCATTGTTTCAAACACTGGTGGCATGATGGAAAAGGCTGTGAGCAGGGTCAGAGCAGACAGTCTAGCAGCCGTTTCAATGAATAGGCAAACACAACCTAGAGAAACTTTTGCGGAGACCTGTTCTAATATATGACTACATGCCGTTACGTAAATGGTCTGAATTATGCCATCTTTACTTTTCCCCTGCCTCAGAGCGGCCAGTTGAGCCCCAGGCTGAAAGCGGGGGCACTGGGGCTCATCTGTTGACTTGGACGGTCATGAAAAGGGACAGATCTTATGTAATCTGAACAGATTAGCTTTTATGTGGTGGACTATTTTGTCTTATTATCTCATTCTGTGCCAGTGACATCATATCTGACCATTCCCAAGCGATGTGAGATTATTCAGTGGACAACTTTGAAAAATAGAAACAGCAGCTATGCAGCCAGTTGACTGAGCAAGTGTCCGCTGCACTGGTGGAATTAATGAAAGGGTACGAACACACAAGTGGGCCTGTTCAGCTGTTCAGCGGAAAGAGGCGGCCACCCCCAGCCTAAGAACATCATTATGACCGCTAACAACATCATCTAGCCAGCTAGCATTCTCTGAAACCTGTGGGTGGATCTCATGGTGATGTTCTGTGGAATTATAATGTGACCATGTTTATATGCACATCATTTTTTGATTAAAGGGATAGTTCCCCCCCAAAAAGAAAATTCTGTTCTTTTAAGGTTCATATTCTGGTTAAGAATTTTTGTCTTAACAAAACAAAACAAAAAATCCATTATCAACAGCTAGCCTTTTCATTGACGCATGTATCTAATACTGTTCAAAAATTTGGGGTTAGTAAAAATTTTTTAATTGTCTCTTATCCTCACCAAAAATATGCAATAAAACTAATAGTCTTCAGTGTCACATGATTCTTAAGAAATCATTCTGATATGCTGATTTGCTGCTCAAGAAACATTTCTTAATACTGTCAATCTTAAAAACAGTGGTTTAATGTGTTTTTGTGGAAACTGATACATTTCTTTCAGGTGTTTATCTGAAATAGAAAACTTTTGTATTATTATAAATGTTTTAACTGCCACTTTTTATCAATTCAGTGCATTCTAGATAAATATAAAATTATTAATTTCTTTCAAAAAAATCTTACTGACCCTAAACTTTTTATTTTTATTAAATTTTTTTATTATTTTTATTTATTTATTTATTTATTTACATATTTTAACTTTATTTAGACATGCAGATATGATGAATGTTCAGTAATGGTGAACATTTTAAATAAGGTCATCACATGACCAAATATTATGATAAATGGGGGTATATTGTGTGCTAGCAGTCTTGTTCATATTTCTAGAAACCAGAATATTGGTTTAATCTAGGTTATTGTTAATATTGGTTGATGTGTTTACGTGACACTTACCCAAATTCTGAATGTTCTTGTGCATATAAACGTGGTGATTGTCGTAATTCAATGTTTGTGCCATTTGCCCCAGTGCATTACATAACACCGAGGAATCCTTTTCTATGAAGTGCATAATGTCCGTAGCCCTTGTTGATGAAAGACAACACCCATAAGACAAAAGCCGGACAAAACAATCTTCTCCTAGTATTCCTCCGTTCAGTGCAATAATGTGTCATAGAAACATACCTATTAATAGAATATCAAGCTTTGATTTCTTATGTGTACCCAAAGGTCTGAAGTGTAATATGAAGGAATATAAGCGATGTGGGCCTCTGAGTGGTTAAGATTAGACCCTTGAAAATGTGACAAAACAATTCCTTTTCCTCAGGTGGTCTTCTTGTTTGTTTTGACAGAGGGGGGCAGGGATGGAATGTCAGCTCTCAAGCCGTCTTTACCCAGAAGGTGGAGGGGAGACGGGGGAGGAAAAGGGAGGGTATGTGGGTCACAGGGAGTTTGTCTGGGTGTTGTCTTCTAGTTTCCTCCATTTCCTAGCCTTCCCCCCCATACTTTAATGCCACTCCACATGCTCACATGCAATGTCTTCCAGCTGCTCTGCCTCATATGCTTTAGGACCCCTCCCAAAGCACATAACTCTGTTCTTAGAGCTCTTTTCTAGGATGCTTATTATGTGACTTGTTGTAGACTATTTAGGGGATTCAAGTACATTTAGCAATTTGTTATATTATATTTAAGATAACAAATTATTTAATTTTTACAGTACAGTCCAAAAGTTCGGAACCACTAAGATTTTTAATGTTTTTAAAAGAAGTTTCGTCTGCTCACCAAGGCAACATTTATTTAATTAAAAATACAGTAAAAAACAGTAATATTGTGAAATATTATTACAATTTAAAATAACGGTGTACTATTTAAGTATATTTGACAAAGTAATTTATTCCTGTGATGCAAAGCTGAATTTTCAGCCTCGTTACTCCAGTCTTCAGTGTCACATGATCCTTCAGAAATCATTCTAATATGCTGATTTGCTGCTCAATAAACATTTATGATTATTTTCAATGTTGAAAACAGTTGTGTACTTTTTTTTTCAGGATTCCTTGATGAATAGAAAGCTCAAAAGAACAGCATTTATCTGAAATACAAAGCTTCTGTAGCATTATACACTACCGTTCAAAAGTTTGGGGTCAGTAAGAATTTTTATTTTTATTTTTTTGAAAAGAAATTAAAGAAATGAATACTTTTATTCAGCATGGATGCATTAAATCAATCAAAAGTGGCAGTAAAGACATTTATAATGTTACAAAAGATTAGATTTCAGAGAAACACTGTTCTTTTGAACTTTTTTATTCATCAAATAATCCTGAAAAAAAAATATTGTACACAAATATTTTGTACAATTGTACACATTAAATGTTTCTTGAGCAGCAGATCAGCATATCAGAATGATTTCTGAAGGATCATGTGACACTGAAGACTGGAGTAATGATGCTGAAAATTCAGCTTTGCCATCACAGGAATAAATTAAATATATTCAAATAGAAAACAGTTATTTTAAATTGTAGCAGATGAAACTTATTTTAAAAACATTAAAAATCTTAGTGGTTTCAAACTTATGTTTTGAAAATTGAGATTTAGTCATCATTATTTTTTGTTTTGTCAGTATAAAACCCTGAAGTTTTTCTATTTATTTATCTGATGTTTTTTTTTTTGTCTAACTTTATATTGGATATCATGCTTACACCTACATATGTCATTTCATACGCCTCTCATTTAGACAGTTTTATAACCCATTCTCTTTTGTAGGCAGTTTTTTCCCAGACTGAGGCCTCCCATCTCTTGCCTCAGTCAAAGATAATTAAAATGTCAGCGCTCCTTCCGACAGCCAAGTCACAGATGGACACAAGACAGTCCTTTGCCCCCTGAATGACTTAACAAACCAGCAGCCCATCCTACTCACTGTAGCATCCAGATGGCAACAGGAGATATATATATATATATATCTTTATAGTCTTTATATGTTGTTCAGGGCTTATATGTCTAAAGGTGGTCAGTATGGTGATGGCTGGGAGCAGTTTATGCTGTTATGTGTCGAAGCTGACAAGAAAATGTTGCATAATTCATGGCATGCATCCCAGCAGTGTGAACATTCATATTGCATAAACAATATAGCGTGTGCTTTATGTTGTAATCCGGATGTGTTTGCATAATTATTTATAGTCAACCTACAGTAAACTCTGAGCCTATAATGAGATTCTGTTTACCCTGAGATACATGGGTAGGAGATCATGTTCTTTGGCCTTCAGTGTGTGTGGGAGCTGAGAGAACATGGAGTATTTTCAGGTTTCCTGTTCATTTTGCTGGCAGCCAGTCTCCCACACACCTGCTGGGCGGAGAGTGTTGTGTTTATGCTTGTGTATGCATATATATGCATTAAAATATATATTATATTATATTATATTATATTATATTATATTATATTATATTATATTATATTATATTATATTATATTATATTATATTATATTATATTATATTATATTATATTATATTATACATTTTTACTTGTACAATGACACTTTCAGCAACAATGATAACATTTTTGGCCTTTAGTAATTTGGTGTTGATTCTCTCAGAACACAAGCCAAGTCTCTTTTACACCTGTCCTTTGATCTTATCCACTCCATCTGTGACATGTTGGATCATGTGGCATCTAGAATGGGATGGGAGAGGCGATATCTTTGTGACCTTCAGGGCTAAGTTCAATGGGTAATTATCTGCAGTATCCTAATGATAAGTTTGCAGTGCTGAGGTCACCTCAAAAGAAATGCACATCTTTGTGATTGAATTTTTTCACTGTTGTTGTTGAACTTTTTAGGGGGAGGATTTACTGAACTTCACATCAAGGTTTCTCAAAAGTCACTTCCCGCAGTTAGAGATGCCCTATTTTTTGGTTTCTGGGATGTGAGTGGTTTTGTCAGAAAGAAACATAAAGGCTTTCTCCTCCGGCTCATGCAAACAGTGAACTAGGCCAACTGTGAAAAAAAAATTGTGCTGCAGACATTCCTCTGGAAACGTATATATGAACAACATTCTTGACAAATTAAATCCAGTCATATTTCCATAAGGTTTTGATGATCAAGTTACATTTGACTATAACTGGTTTGTGTAGTTGAGAGTCCACTTGTGTGGTCTGTATCAGTTTGCAGACTGTAATGTAAAACTTGAATCCATTAAGAGAAATTGACTGGGAAAGTGCTAAACTCATTCTTTACTTGCCAGTTGGGGTTTCCCTGGTATGTTTGTGAATAAGTCTATACATGAGTAAAATTGATTGTGTCTATCTCAGCATGTTTTGTAGATGTTTAGAAAAGTTTTGGATTTAAGTGGCTGAACTTCAAGGAAAAGGTAAAACCTAGAGGGTTATGGATTAATCTTTTATAAAGAGGAATGTTCACTAAAAAGTTCAATACCCAGAGTGGGATACTACATTAATTATGAATTAAGCAATTCAGATTTTTTTATCAAGAAGTTAAAAAAATAAATCTGAATAAATAAATGTGAAAATCCATTTACTAAAAAAACAACAAAAAAAAAACATTTTTACAGTGTTAAGTTTATGAGAACTATACAGAATCTATTTTTTTTTTCATGAAAAGTTTTTTTGGGAACACATTAAATGTCAGGAAGCAACACGCACGCATATCTTGTTCCTCATTTGGAAGCTAATTCTGAGCATTGAGTCACATTGGTTTCCATGCTTTGACTTTTCCATGCATGTGATCTTCTGACGTAACATTTAAGATGCTAATGAGGATCTATGAATGAATGATGCTTGAGTTAAGAAGCAGTAGACTGTACTGACCTACTTTTGCCCTTTGTCTGGAATTGGTTGCCACCCATTGTTCCTGATTTGAGGCCAGTTTTATTTCATTTTATTTATATATTTATTTCATTAGGGTCAGTACACGTTCTAGCACTTGATTTAAAATAAAATATTTGGGTCAGAATTCATATATGATGTAAGTCTATCTTGAGTGAGATATTGGTATATCTGAAAAGGGTCAGGTTGGTTTGCTGGGATACTGAATGTCTCCATCTGTCAACATTGGCTTGTTGGAGTCAGAATTACACCCAATGTGGCATAATATTATTTCTTATAATTGGTGAAATTGGAGCATTATAAATTATTTTAATGAATGGGCTTGTGAAATGAAGTAGCTATTAAACAACATGATAACAGAGTCAGACCAAAGATCAAAAGACAAAGCCGGTTGTGACCTCCTTGCCCTCCAGTAATGGAGATTCAACACACACATGTAACCATATGGTATACTAAAGTTTCTGCAGTACATTAGCACTTTGGTTAATTACAGCTAACTATACTGTTGTTTTTTTTAACACTGTGCCTGATCATCTCTGTCAACTGTAGTGCATTTGTTTCCACAGAATGGATGTGCCAGAAATGTTTGAAAGTATCTGGATGAGAATTTACATGTTTAGCATTCTTATGTGTAAAAATGTACACACTGTACAGACTTTTGGTGCATAGATGTGTTTTGCAAGACTCACTTTAAGTAAAATTCATTTGTAAAAATGTATTAAAATGCTTAATTGTGATAATCAACAAACTTAACTTTCAGTATACAGTACATTTTTTTTAAACTCCTCCTGTTTTAAGGATCTTTGAAGTCAAAAATTAAAATGTAACAGGCACAATTCATCATGCATTCTTTTTAAGCATTTCAAACATCTAAATAATTCATGCTGTCTCTCACTTTTCACATTATAATGCCCCGTCTAGGACTACAAAACAGGGGTGTGAATACCTCTGGAGCAGAAGGGAAGCTAAGTCAGACAGTCTGTGTTGACTATACTTAAATGTGTATTTAACGGGGTGCACGACTGGACTTGAATGAACTTGTAGCTTTCTCTCTTCAACTTTTTTGTTGTTTGTTTGGCTCTTGTCGCTAGTATTAACTTTCGCAGAGAGCTCAACTGTTCTCTCTTCATATCTTTACAAACACCTCCACAATTTAGCACTTAACAATGAACAATGACTTTCAATGCACAGAGGTTATATAACGGTGGGCCCATTGTGGAGGTGTTAGCTGAGATATAAAATCTGTGAATTGTTGTTTTCAAGAATAACGCTTCTCGTATTCAGATTTTATCCAAAGGAATGAAGAAACATCTTCGTTTTCACACCACATTTGAAGAGTCTTTTGTGATGCAGATTTTAGAGATGATTCATACACGTCTATTACGTGAAAGCTTTACAAATTTGTTCTATTTTGCATTTTAGCAAAAGTTTTCACTTTATGTTTATTCTATCTTCATGGTAGACTCCCTCAGTTAAAGTGCTGTTTGATATTAGCTATGCTTGATATTTTAAAACATGCTTATTGAAAATATGAATGTTAAGTTTCATATTGCTCCTTTTTTTCTATTTTCAAGTTTAGGTGAGTGAAACGTTTAGCAGATGAATCAGTTTGTTCTGTCAATATAAAAGACAGACAGATTGATATATTTGTTGTTAAAACATGCTAATGAAGCTCAGTTAGCAAACATCATGAAGGTGAGAGAGGTGATGACCTCTCGGCCCCCTGACCTGGAAAACCGTTTCAGGTATTCACTGTAGTTTCTGATGTGGGGGTCCTACACGGTTTCATTGAAAATCTAAGTATAGGCATCCTGCAATCATGTGTAAATAGCACATTAGCAAAACACAAGAACAACTCTAAGAAAAGGTGGGTCTAGAAAATAACTAATGTAATGTGTTTTACAGATTTAGTTAAAAAATAAGATAATACAGGTAAACATTACAGAAAAACAACAAACAAAAACACATTGTAATGATATTATCAGTTTGTACTACTACAGTGTTATCTGTCGCGGTCTTCAAAAAAAAAAAAAGAGAGAAATGAGGGAGATTCCCCAAAATATTCCCATTGAGAAAGATGGCTATCTTTCTTAATATAGCCTAATGGCAAATTTGTAAGTGCTAAGAAAATTATTTTAGGGGATTTTCGCTGAGACAGGCATTTAGTTCTTTCAGTTGTCTTTTTTAGTGAAATTGTCATATGTTTTCGTTTTCAAGTATACACTGATGGGCGCGCGCTGGCATGCACGCGGGTGTCTGGTGCTGTCCGCTGATTGGTCGCCTCGCATTCTACAGCTCAGCCTACTATCATTTACTATTCGCGCGCTCGGTGGATCCGCACACTTGATTGAGATCGAGAGAGAACAGCACGTCGCACACATACTCCCTTGGATATATTTATAAGGAACACACGCTTGAATGTCACAGTCTGTATTCGTATGACATGGGAATACGCAGCGTTGTTTAAAACTTTTTAGTTTCATATGTTTTAAGAATCTGTGTGTGATTATATGTCCGGAGGTTCTTGCTCAGCCATTCAACGCCAAACTTCTGCAGGGCTGATCTACAGCGGAGTCTCTGTCCCTTTCGAGGTGAGAAACTCAAGCAATGTTTAATGCGCTTTAATAACAAAAGCGCCTTTAAGACGCCGCTTGGTTTGCAATGCATGCAATTTGATATTTCTTCACATTACGACCTGCTCTATCTGTCAGTCAATATTACGTGCAAACGAGGCGGAATCTAGTTTCGTTGTATATAAACATACAAACAAATAATATTCGGTGCTGATAATAGTCATTGCTGTCTTATTCACATAAGTATATTAATAGAGAATCTAATCTGTGGTGTTAGTATGTTGGCGGTCTTGAATGTAAATTCTCTCAGCTGATTTGCTATGCATGCACAACAAATTCAGTGCCATTTACCATCATGAATGAATACTATACTATTGGTTATTTGTGATATTATTAGTGTAATTAAAATTATAGTCTTGCCTTTTTGACTGGTCTGATAGTTAGATGGTTGAATTTATTTAATCGATAATTTGATTAAATGTACGGGTCATATGGTATCATGATGATTCCTTGATGTATACTATTATACTGAATGATTGTAATGTACCTTACTATAGAATTGCTATTCCAAGCCTGGAAAACCCGTGGGGTTTAGTGAATTCTTAAAGTATCATGGACATCTCTATGAAAGGCCACTTAATTGTTTAGGGTGATATACAAATACAGTAAATTGGCTCAGGAATATAGTGTGCTTGATGTGTTATAAACAGATGGTGTTCACTGCAGAATGAAGTTGGCAGCTCTATGGAGTTTTGAGTGTTGTTCAGTGGGGAAATCATTTTCATTTCTCCTATGTTAGTGTAGTAGCGGTCTTGTGGTAGGTCGGTGGGTGGGTATGGGAATTGGAGGGTTGTTGTTGAATATTCCCCTGTTGATTTCAGATGATCCTTACCCATGTGTTCCTCCTGACTAACAAATAAGTAAGCTATTTTGGGAAATAAACAGATTGTCATATCTACTTGATTAATCTGTGTTGTTTATTGTACTTTATTGAAATAAGGGCTTCTTGTCAGGTCTCAAATGTGTTTTGAGATAGTGATCTGCATCAGGTCGCTGTGATTTGGCTGGACTTTGCCTCCCTGATACCAGTCATGCAGGTAGCTCAAAGTGTTTTTACAGTGGGAAGGACACTAAGCCAAGCCCTTTATTTAGTCAAACACACTTGAGTAGTTTCAATGAAGCAATAGCTCCCTTCCCCCATCGTCTTACACACAGACACACACACCTGCTCATTTCCCAAGGATAACATGTAACCCACTTTGACACAACCCCCCCCCCCCCCCCCCCCCAAAAAAAATAAGTTTTATCCTTTTGCTCAATTTATTAAAAGCTGGCAATGTTGTGTCATGCCGACGTCTATGACAGTGTCTTGAACAGACCTGTTTATTTCCTCGTTTCATAATATTCGTAAGTCCTAATTTGTCATTTTACAGAGAACTCTGAGAGAATGATGCGTGGACCATAACAATCATTTGAATAAAGCAGACATTTGTTTGTTTAGATCTTTTATAAGAATGTTAGTAGGAATCATGTCTTTCTGTCAGCACAGCAGTGAACAGTCCTTCCTATTTGTTAGTAGTTTTTATATTCCGCATGACGCAACCTTTAAAGATGAGATTTGCCACAACAACTTTACAGCTCCTAATAACATGCTAATGAGTTCAACACACCCTGTTGTTGATGAGGCAGTTTCAAAACAGTCCAGAATGTTTGGGTTTTGTTGTTTTAACCTCTACATTTGCATTAGACAGGGATCCCATGGCCATGGAAAACCTGTAAATATCAAGGAATTTTGATCTGGAAATTGATCTTAAGAAATGTAAATATTGTAAATAAGAATGTTATTTAATTATTTATTACATTTTCTATTTTATCAACTGTGTGAGTGCAATCTTGATATAAAAAGAACATTTAAAATTCTTTAGATAAATGAGTGGAAAAAATCATGGAAATTCATTGGTCAAAAGGTGTGGGGACCCTGAAGATCCAGACAGCTTATTTATCTTACTTATCGCTTTATGCTTGAGGAAGTCTGTTGTGATCTAGAGATGCAGTAATCAACACTACAGTCAACATGTGGGTGGGCCTGAATGCTTTCAGCTTTCTGACAGTCATAACTATCTAAAATGCAGCCATGCATGGATGCCAAATATTCTACATAGTCAAAATAAAAGCTCTGACAAATACAGTGCAGTAATTGTGTGAAAGCAAGGACCTTTTTGTTTGCTTATACGCTATACAGTCCCTGTTGTGAAGGCTGTGCTCAGTGTTTGTTTAAACGGGAGAGGGGAGAGGACATGTGGCTGGCCATACTTGACACCTGCAACCAAAAAGTAAACACATCCAGATTCCCTGCTACTAATCAGCTTCGGCTTTGTTTTATTCGCTCACAGAATTCAATCGGGCTGCAGCTGGTGTGCCTAGTGAGTTTAAAAGGGCTTTGGCTTTTTTTTGTTGCAATTTTCAGCAGATTTGCATTGTGGCCTGGGGGCTTCGCTAATAGGTTTGCATCGGCAGATGCGCAAGAGGATCCTGCTTTTTGGCCCTATGATGAGTTGAGTGGACTTTAGTCAACACTGGTTGGTCAAAAACAACAAAGTGGTTTATTTTTCAGGAAGTTTTGGCAAATGCTGTCAAAGAATGTGAGACAGGATAAAACTGTATGTGGTTCCCAGAGGCATCATTCATACAGGACTTGACAAATTGTCAATTTCTGGTGATGAGCGCAAAGTTACTCATGACATCATTTGGCCTTCTTTGCTTTTCAACTCATTGACTTGCTCAGATGGTATAACACATGGTAAAGCAGATGCGTGGGGGGCGTTTGCTGCTTTGACCTCTTGGGCCTCCATTTTGATGCTAATGTCTATGGTTTTATGAAGGAGGTCTCTGAGGGGGGCTGTGGACTGAGGATATTCCTCATCGTACGACACCCATCATGCGCACTCCCGTCCGACTCTGGCACCCAAACGCCTGTGGGCCTGAATAGGCAGGCGGCCACTGGGGCCACACATTGTTTGGGGTGTCCCGTGACGCCCCGTGCTGTAGCTGTGAATGCCTCCATTGAGGGGCCCATATGCGCTGTGTCCAGGAATCTCACATAAAGTCACGGGCTGAGCTCTGAAATGGCACAGAAGCTCGTGCTGGCACACTGGAGCCGCCCGCATGATTAGGTGATGCATTGACATGTGCAAACTCACTTTCTGTCTTTCCACGAGAGCCTTGAAGATACAGAAGTAGGAGGGAGAGAGGCAATGTGAGCCAGAGCTCTTTGTGTGGGTGAAGAACTGCATTTGGCTGCTTATCACCTCTAGCTAATGCTGACCGACTCACAGGACTCTCATCTGTAACGGGCCACGTTTTGGTTTTGAGGGGGGAAAAAAAGAGAATCCTTCTTTTCAGAAGCAGTAGATCTCATAGGTCATGTTTTTTTTTCCATATCAAGCCATAGTTAAAAAGAGCCTCTGTTTTGTACATCCACGTGAGGTAAAAGCAGCACGAAGATTAATTTGTTGGTGTTTGTGAGTGAAAACCGCCGGTGGTACATTCAGCTGCTATTATGGTGGATTAGAGCTAGCGTGATTCTGAAATGCCCACCGAATGGAGATTAAACTCAAGTTCTCACAGGCTCAATCAGGAAGGTGTTTGCACATTGAGATTAATCGCAACGTATTCATCCCCATGAGTCGTCCATCCGAGGAAGAGTAATTTTCCACTCAGCTTCCTATAATGATACTGGGGACCTTATGTTTTACACAAAGGTAAACAAAATTTTCAGAGGAGGATGAAGGCTCAGCATTAACGAATTGTTTCATGCGTCAATGTCTGTTTTTGATTGTGTTTGCATTTATCTGAGGCTCATCAAACTTTTTTTATGTCCTTCAACAGGACAAAATGCCTCAAACGCCACCCTTTCCAGTGATGTATGGATCTAATGGATATAACAAGAATATCTATAAGGCCAAGGAAGAGGACTACGAAGGCCTGTATTACCATGACAACAACCTGGTGTCGGGGTCCTTGGAGGCTCTTATTGAGCACTTGGTCCCTACAGTGGCGTATTACCCTGATGTGAGTATATAGCGTACCAAAAAATTCAGCCTTTTTCTGATATTGGATTTTGAGTATTGAAAACGCATGCACGCTCATTTTTATCTCTCAGATTTATTTTTTGTCAAAACACTGGTAGACACTGACAAACACTGACACAGACCACAAAACTTTCCCTAACATTGACCAACATACACTGCAATTCAAAAAGGTTGTAGTAGCTAAGAACAGTAATGTAGCTAAGAAGTTATATTTTCAGTTAACACTGATTTATTTTAGTCCAATACTAGTTTTGTTTAGAATAATGAAAAACATATTATTGCACCACCATTAATCTAATTTTTTTTTTTACTTGCAGAGGACATACATCTTCACATTCCTGCTCAGTTCCCGTCTGTTTATTCACCCATATGAGCTGATGACCAAAGTGTGCCATTTGTGTGTGGACCAGCAGAGGCTCAGTGATCCTCAGGCAGACAAGGTACACTGGCAAAAACATCATGTATCATTACAATGACTGTCAAACAAGGTGTCTTCAGTCATCATGGTTCCTCTAGCATTATAGCAAGTAACTTTAAGAATCTGGGGGACAATAATTTGCAATTGCAATTACATTGTTGTTTATTTTTACTTTATCTATAGGCAAGAGTCAGGAAAATTGCTCCTAAGATCCTGCAGTTGCTGACAGAGTGGACGGAAACATTTCCCTATGACTTCAGGGATGAGAGGATGATGAAGAGTCTGAAGGAACTAACACATTGTCTCAGTACTGGAGATGAAGTAAGTCTGCCGCTTCCAAGTGTTGGGTGATCATTTCAGCAGAAACAATGAGCTTTTCATTCTTAAGGAAGTGTCAGCTAAAGGGCAACACTGTTTTCAAGTAATAGTGACCTGAAAGGTGTGAATACTTGCGTCAATGACATTAGCGTTTCTTTATGCCTTTAGTACCACTATTAGCATAGACAGAATAAAACATCTTTGTATAAGTCTTAGCATTGGCTTCTTTAACATTCGGCTGCTTAAGACCCAAGATGTAACACGTTGGGTGAGAAGAGTGTCAACACCTGGGCAATGGGGAGTGAGATTTCTTTAGACCTGAAGTGCTTTGACAAGAAGAGCGAGAATAAAGCTCTTTTGTTCAGTCGCTTTTGTCTTCACTGGTGCTTTTCCACAGGCTGCATTTAAATAGTTCCATTAGTGCTGACTCGTATGTTACAGTGTTCTGGCTTAGCACTTTTTTCCTCAAAGGGACTTTTTCACCACATTTGGAATCATCATTTATGCTAGATTCTTTTAAAAACTTCCCGGACAAAAAACCCCAAAGCGACACTCTTTGGTTGTGTTAATTGATTAGATTTTATTTTTTACATCAGGTTATCGTCCTTCTGTTGTGCTCACATACTTTTGTTGTCTATCGGCCAGAACTGAGCCTGTCACTTCCTCTTAAATTTGAATGTTGGCAGCTCTCATCAAGCTTTGTCCTTGAATGTCCCTCTGGGCGTTTTTCTCCATAGTCCGCAGTTGAACAGTCATCCTTTGTCGGCACATCTTGATTTTTGTTAATGTACAGTGAAATAAAAAAGATTTGCTGGAGCAAGGTCTGGTTATCTCCCATGGTTGAGAGCATTAGTGCAATGACTAACAGCAGGGAGCTAGTTAGAATAGTTTAAGATGGAGGATGCTCACCCATTAGATCCAAGCAAATGATGTTTCACTAACCTGAAAAGACAAGCAGGACTCATCCTCCGGTGACTTGTGTAGTAAACACATGTGTGGCTATTGATCTGCTTCCTCCCGACCCCAGAGATCGATGACCTTCTGCGGCTCCGCTAAGCTCACGGAGGAAACGCGTGCGTGTCGTACCGCCTCCTCAATCTAGTGAAAGGGTGATGAACTAATAAGACTGCATGTACACTCAAAAGATAACATGGAAAGCTATAACTATATAAGGGTCAATGATGTAGTTGACCTATTTATTTATATGAAAACTCATTAAAACGCAATTCATACATACAATAACCTGAACACACCTTTTATGTGATGAGCACGTTTTTAATTCAGTTTATTGTTGTATCAAGAATGTGGGAATAATACAATGGTCTTAATATAATAAATAAAACAGCCTCATTGAAGGATGAAAGAACACCTTTAAACAACATTTTAAATTGAAACTTTTCTTAAAATGTTACAAGTAAAAGAAATGCATGAAACCAACATGAATACAAAAAGCACTATTTTTAAAGTGTGTAAATATATAATTTTCCCTTATGTATAGTTGTACATGTCACTGACCCATGATGAGGAAATAAAATGGTTACACCATTTTGTTTCAAAATTCAACAAAGTCTCTTAGATGTTGACATCTACTACATTGGCGAGACAAAGGAAATCTGTCTTTTGAGTTAAGACTGTCTGGTAGATGTGTATCTGTGCATGAGAAGAGCGTCTCATAGCGTGAAGAATGCATTTGTTCAGACTATCAATATGTTGTCTGTATTATGTAATTCAGTCCCTGTGTTTTTCCCCTCCTTGTGTACGGCATGTTCTCGTATGGAATAATGAGAGTGGGGTAATGAATGTCTGTTACAGTGGAGCACTGACTCTACATTGACGGAGAATTCACAGCAGTCAGAACTGCACAATGGACAATAGGTGTATTTATAGTAATACATGAGCCCATCTGAGACAAATGTGGTGTATTTTCAAATGTACTCTCCAGTGCTCGCAGCCCATCATAACAAGATCACTATGTAGTGATTTCCAGTTAGGCCTTTTATGTTTTGACCTCTTCTGGACCTCATCGGTCCTGATGAGTTTGCCAGCAGTTTGTTGACCTAGTGTTTTCTCTCTTTTTACTGGCAATTGCGTCTTAGATCTCTTGCTTTCGGTGCGGGAGCTGAGAATAGATGTCGTAACATCTGTCTCCAGACCACAGTTTGGTATTCTTCTGGTCTGCTTAGATTGTCATTATGCATGTGGTCTTCTTTATAGGAAAGGCAGGGTGCAGATGCACATTTGCAGCTCCAGGCATTTGGTGCACATTTGGACATCTTTTGTACAAATTCTGTTTATTGGGAAAGTAATAGAGAGAATTCACCCTTGACCTGGGTGCGGTGTGTCCATGCCAGAGTGACCTGTACGGCTGTCGTGCCAGGGTTAAAAATGTGGAGGCACAGCACACAAGCAGCTTTCTTATTTTTCCACAACAAGTGAGTTGTGTGATTTGCTGCTTAAATGTCAAGCAGTTATCACCAAGAACTCCTGCTAAAAATAATCTTCTATTCCTCTGTTAGTGTCAACATGGTGGACCTTGGAGAGGGAATTAAGACACTGTGTGATCATTTCAAGTGCTGCAAGGTCTCGTCTCATTCTGTACTCTCTCTCTCTCGCCAAATCATCAATATTCTTGAATCTACACAATATGCTGGAGTGCACAAGAATGCAGGTTGTCCTGAGTCAGATGGATTTATGTGCCACTGACCTCCTGCACAACAGATTAATGGCCACTTTTTATTTTCTATGTGTCAGAAAGGAGTACAGAAGCCAATGTTTTGTACATCCTGCACTCAATCAGGAAAATGTTTGAACAGCTATCACTATATATACACGGTTAACATGGAAACCTTAAAGGGCCGTTCGCACCAAGAATGGTAATCATGACAATAACTACATTAGCGTCCACACTAATGTGCAATATTGTTCTGTTTATTACAAGCACACACTGCAGTTATGTTTTCTGCCTCTTTAAATGCTCAAGCAGGTGGATTCTGATTGGATCTACTTCTTAAAGCCCAATGGTTCTCGAGAAGGCAGGGATGTAGATATTTGCCTGACTGATGTTGAGCAACAGGGCATGACCGCTGCTGTCCACTTCTTATGCAACAGAAGTCCAGAACTGTGTCAGGCTCTTGTTATTAGATAACTCAACCCCATCTTGTGTTACGAGGGGAAATGGGAGGTAGGCCTGCACGATTCTGGGAAAAATATTAATCACGATTTTTTAGCTTAGAATTGATATCACGATTCTCTACAACGATTTTTTTTCTCATGAAATGTAATGTTTATAGCACACATGAACCATGACAAAACAAAACAAATTGGAAGTAACGTACCAAAAATATTTGTTTTGGCACCTATAGAACATTGCACATCACCACAAGCCTGTAAACATAGAGGCTTCAATGAATAGAACTACCGCGCTCGCTCGACGAGTGAAACACGAGACTAGCGTTCACACCAAACGCGAATAGAGAGTCAAATTCGCGTCTACCGCGTCTAGTTTGCCACTTGAACATTTTGAATGCATTCGCGCGTCTAGAGCGAAATAGACGCGCGTAAAAAACAAGCGTTTGAAGCGAAATTGACACGCGTCCGAGGCGAAATCCGCTTCTTGTGTGAGGGGCAACTGCTAGGCGGTTGTCTGTTTGCAAGATGGCTGATGTTGATCGTGCGTTCATCGAGAGAGCCACCGCTTTGTATTTGCTCTGGAGAGCAGAACAGCGGCGTAGGGGTCAGCGTCGCGGGAAGGCTGCGGGTCGATAAACTTGTACGTGACTCAAAAGTGAAATGTGTATTTACAACTTACCAGGTAGCCCAATCTCCTCACCGACACTCTTCCAAGCGAGCTCCTTTTTATTCCTGTCTGAAGTATGAACTTGTGTCATAAATCTCTGGCTGACGCGCGAATGAGGCGAATTCGCGTCTTCCGCGCCGTGAGACCTCCAGACGCGCGTAAACGCGTCTTTACATTGACTTAACATTGAAATCATTCGCGCCAGACGCTCTATTCGCGTTTGGTGTGAACAGGCGCTTTGTCGTTGGCTGAGGGTGAAGCCCTGTGAGAGCGGTCCTTTCAAAATAAAGGCTGATTTTTTTTTTTTTTTTTAAATCGAAGTCATTTAAAAATTAAATCGTGAACAGGGTGAATCGAGATCGCGATTTTATAACGATTTATCGTGCAGGCCTAATGGGAGGCATGCAGGAACTCTTTGACGGACACGAATGAAGTGCTGCTGTTTCGTAATCTTGCATTAACTGTTTATGTAACGTACTCAAGACCCTATCTTGGAACCATATGAGCTGAACCACCATCATTGCTGACCAATCAAGAGGAAAGGGCTTTTTCCCACCATTATACGCCTGAAAATCCATTAGATGTTTGCAGGGCAAATACTCTGCATTCCCTCAGCTTTCTTATCAGTGCAGGACACATTTTGTTGTCAGTCCTTTTAAATGAAGGATTTCCAGGTAATTCTGGTCAATAAAAGCATGGTTGTAATTAAATCAACAACTTCTGTCTCCTGTCTCTCTCCAGCTCTATCGTAAGGCGGTGCAACAGATGACACAAACGCTGATCCGTAAGCTCACCACACTGAGTCAGTATGAGGAGGCCCTGGCTAAGATCAACTCCTCTGTGACCGACAGACTAACTGTGCTGAAGACCAAACCTCAGTCTATCCAGAGAGACATTCTGACCATCTGCAACGACCCCTTTACCCTGGCACAACAACTCACACACATTGAACTGGTGAGAGGAACTTCCTCAGTTTACATGACCTTACATTCCTCACCTCCCAGTGGGTTTGGATTGATTCATTTACAAAATCAATAATATGTGTAGTTATTTTCAAGGTGACCATTTGGACTTACTGCAAAGGTTACGTTGACATCATCTTAATTTTTCAGGAAAGACTGAGCTACATCGGACCGGAGGAGTTTGTTCAGGCATTCGTTCAGAAAGACCCTCTTGATAACGACAAGGTAACTGTTCCATCCTATTTATGGTCAGCAAGGTCATCTAAAAATACATTCAACGCAAATGTTATGTCTTTCGCTCACTACAGCAAATATCCAACTTTGCAAATCAATACGCCCAGTGTTTACGTGAACTCTCGGGTTCAACACGGTGTCACCTTTTTCACACAACGTTCACAGCACATTCCTCGTCTAATCTATCATTGTCCAAGTTTCCCTCGTCACGTTCCTCACAGTGTCCTTTTGTGGCCAAAGCCTAGCAACTGGTTTCTCACAATAACCCGCCAAAAGTTTGCTTAGCCCTGCCTCGTAATGCACATTGCCGTCTGGCTGCTAGGCAACAGCTCGTGTCAAGGCGTTACTGGTGCGATTTTCTCTTTTGTTTTGGTCGCTGTCTCTCCAGAGGGTCCTTGTGCACCATTTTGGCTCTCTGATGTTGTCCGTCAAAGGTATAGTGGATTGTGCATTGTGTGACGGACGGCACAGTCAGACTGCAGGAATGCGAGGAATGAAGGTTTAGAGTGACCCAAGCTTTCAGACAGAGCGTCTGCATACATTCCCTAAACAGATAATAGCACAAACTCTCTGATTGAATGTGCATTGTTGGAGATCATCAGTCATCTCAGAGGGCTTTGTTCTTGGGTTGGGAATATCCCAGCATGCAGAGTTCTGTGAGATCACTTAAAGAGTGATATTTCACAAATTATGAACTCTTTACATGGCTATCAAAGTTCAACTACTTAATGTAAAAAAAACAAAAAAAAAACAGATAATGGCAGATAACCAATATGTTGTCTTTTTTAAAAAGCAAACTGGAAAACATTGGCTTGATGTTCTAAATGAAGCTCTTGACTAAACTCAAGCCTCAGTGACATTACAATGTTGATATTTTGAAATTTTGATTCTTGCAGAGATGCTTTAGTGATCACAAAAAAGCAAGTAACCTGGAGGCTTACGTGGAGTGGTTCAACAGGCTCAGTTACCTGGTGGCGACGGAGATCTGCATGGTAATTATCTACGTTTATAGCTATGACTCACCTAGCAACTTAAATTCCTGTACATTTGTTAGTTGTGTTGCTCAATTAGTGTTTCTAATGAGATTTTAAATATAGGCTTTAGGGAAAATATACACCACCTTTCAAAAGTTTGGGGTTAGAAAATTCTTTTTGATTTTAATTTTTACTTTTTCAAAGTAAAAAATAAGAAATGTTTCTTGAGCAAGAAATCAGTTATAAATATTCCTTTATTGATGATCATAAATATTGCTTGGTTTTCTTCTGCAGCCTGTAAAGAAGAAACATCGGGCCCGTGTCATTGAGTTCTTCATCGACGTGGCCCGAGAATGCTTCAACATTGGCAACTTCAACTCGCTCATGGCCATCATTAGTGAGTGTTTTGCCGTCCTTTGCAACACTTTGCTCCAGTTCTGCTACAGAAAGCTCTTTTGTTCCTCACAAATCTGTTTGGATAAAACAGTTTGCTGTTTTGGCAGGATTTGGTTTGCTTTTCTAATCCCTGCTCTTGTACGCTTAACACACACAACAATGTCAGATCTCTTATAGACTCTGCAAACAATTTATCAGTTTGTGTTTGTCGAGTGCTGCAGAGAGTCTTCTTTAGCTGTGTGTCAAGGATTAGATAAATTTCAACCTTTACTGTATCTTATCTGTGTCTTTTCATTTGTTCGATAATCTACAGATAATCTTTAGCTATATTATAATATAGCTATATATTATAGAAAATATATTCGCAACATTTTTAAATTGGTTAGATTTCTAAAAAAAATATGACGCATGTTGTTGTTATTATTATCAATAATAATGATAAGCTGCATTAATCATCCACCCAGGCCTGTGCCTGAGGCATTATGGGTAGGGGACCAGGAGTGGAAAGGGCCATGAGATAAGGCAGCTGTTCAGCCTGTGTGAGTGAGAGCTGGAACGAAGGAGCAGCACCCTTCAGGCAGATGGTCAGTGCTGACCAATCCAATAGACTGAGAGAGGGACCGACTCATTGAGAGAGGGATTGTGGGAGGGAGGGAGTGGAACCAGCTGTCTTTTCCCTGGACATTCCCTGGAGACGAGCCTATGGGCCGGGACTCTTACACAAGCCTCTCTCCCTAGAGATGGAGGGCTGATATTAAAGTCACTGGAACAGAACAAACAAGTCATGGGAAAGGTTGATCACTCCTGCTTGTGTTTTTTGGAGGCAACGTACATTGTGTGACGTGAAAGGAGTGTCATTGAAAGTGGGATTGAAAGATTATTCGCACAAGTATCATGTTAGTGTGACGGTGGAGCTCTGGACCTGACACCTGTTCGTACAGACAGATTGTTAATGGTACTAAAGCCTCAGATGGCTCTTTTGTTGATGGATAGATGCTGCTATTGTTCAGGCTTAAAACTGTTGTATTTGGGGAAGAAAAGATCTGAAATTACAGGATTTTTAGATGTAGGCCCAGATCACAAAATATTCAGTAAAATATTAATATATGACCTACAAATATGAATGTTTTCGTTCATCGGTTAATTCTAATGTCTTTCTAAAGTCAATGTGAATTGGTATTTCCAGACCTTTTTGCTTCTGTAATTAAATTTTTTTTTTAATTTATTTTTTTATAGGAAGAAATTAATATTTTTCAGCAATGATGCATTAAATTGACCAAAAATCATAGTAAATTTGATTTGACTTGATTTAATCCTTCCGGAATTGTTTATATTATAAACATTATATTAACCCAAATGGACTGAATGATAAACCAATGGCTAAATAATACCAAGAATTTGCGTCAGGATAAGTTGAGTTGAGTTGAATTTTGATTTCACATTGATTTTAAAGCTTCATATACAAGTAGATTAACATCTAAGCAAGGCTTAGTAAGAAATGATTCTGTCATCAGTACAGAGAAAACTGATTGGTTGACCCACCCCTAGTGATTTCCAGTTAAAACTCTGACCTCATCTGGTCATTAGTGCTGACTACACAAGCCCATCGTGACCCTCGGCACTCTAAGCTGAACTTATTGTTGGAGGGAAATGATGCTCCTGCTAATGCCATTGTTCATGTGGGCTCATGGGCCTAACTGCTCTATTTGCTATAGAGAAACTGCACCTCTGACAGGAAACGAGGTGTTGCAGTGTGCTGACCTGTGTCTGTTTCTGTGTCTTTCAGCCGGGATGAACATGAGTCCGGTGTCGCGGCTCAAGAAGACCTGGGGCAAAGTCAAAACCGCCAAATTTGATATACTAGAGGTATGTGTGTTTCGATCCTGATGGGATTGATGCTGTCTTTTCTGTTTACAGCAGTGGGTGGGTGTGAGGAAATATGCACGGGATTGAACACGAGTGGGATTGAATGCAGTGCTGACATGGCACTAATCACATTAAGTGTCCAACCCTGGCTCTTGTCCCCGTGCATGCATGATGCTCAAACCCCTGACAATATGGACGCCACCTCCTGCCAATTTTAGTCTCGAGTGGGCGAGAATTGTTGCTTTTGTATCATAATTTTTCTGAAGCACAGTAATTCTCCCTTTGAGTGGGTGTGCAAATGTTTACAAAGCTTTTTAGACCACATTTAAGAGGGGTTGAGACCTTTTTAAGGTTTTAATTTTGAATCCGCACACTGTGTTTACTGTCTAAAAAGGGTTTGTTTGGGTATATTTTTATCTTTATAGAGGCAGAGGCCTTGAATTTGATGTATGACTTATGTGACACACACACCTACACATGGTTCAGTCTCACCTTGTGGCTTGTAGCATTTTGATGTGTAAATAAGGGACTGTATGTGTAGTCTTCAGGGAGGATCAGCCTCTGTATCACAACACACAACACCCTCTTTTCCTTTTGTTTTACTCTCAGACAATGGAGGATTGTAGGATAAAAGGTTTAGTGGGTCTCTTGCCTTCCCTGTTGAGTTAAAATCTTGAATGTTTAAGATGCAGATTTTTTTTTTTTTTTTACCTCTAGTCCATAGTAAAGGTTTGCTTACCTTAGAGAATAATACTTTTATTCAGAAAAGATGAATTAACTTTCTCAAAAATAACAGTAAAGACATTTATAATGTTGCAAAATATTTATATTTAGAATAAATGCTGTTCTTTGAAAAAAAAAAAGTATGTTTCCACACACACACAAATTGATAAACATTAATAATAATAATAAGAAATGCTTCTTGAGCATTAATCAGCACATTGTTATGAATTCTGAGGGATCACGTGACACTGAAGCTTTGCCATCACAGTAATAAATACATTTTAAAACATTACAATAGAGAACTATTATTTTAAATCGTAATATTATTTCACACTTTTACAGTTTTTAATGTTATTTTGATCAACTGAATGAAGCCTTGGTGAGAGTAAGAGACTTCTTTTCAAAATCATTAAAAAAATCTTACTGACCCCAAACTTTTGAACCATAGTGGACCCACTAAAACTGCTGCTCTAAAGCTGGTTAAAGATGACAGAATCTTTGTAAATGTGTCAACTTCAGGCGAAAAGTGTAATGAAGTTCGAAAGCACATGAAATGTATCATCTTACTTGGTTCCCATGAAAGAATGTCCCTTGTTGAATAGTAACTAGAGTGACTCATGTTGCCTTTTGGTAAATCGGTAGTTCTGACTAAGATGTAACCATGTCAAATGGATATAGGGCTTATTAGAAACTTTAGTTTGTAGAAACCACATCTACATTTTCAGGCAAAGACCTGAGGTTGGTGCATAAACCTTTTTTTTTTTTTTCAGCACCAGATGGATCCCTCTAGCAATTTCTACAACTACAGAACAGCGCTGCGTGGAGCCACTCAGAGATCCATCACTGCTCATAGCAGCAGAGAGAAGGTAATGCACTTAATTTCTCCTTCCAGACGTTTTCTCACAGAAATCCTAGGAACATTGGTTTCATAACCCTGTTTGGGTCTTGGTGTTTTCAAACAGTGTTTAAAATGTGTGATATGTTGTATTGATATTGGCATCAAACGTAATGAGGACAATGATAAAATCAGATTCCTTACGTAAAATGTGTCAGTAAAAAATAGCTTGAAAATGCAGAAGCTTTGTATTTACAGTAAACTGAGTTTGGCCTCTTTGGTCGGGAGTTATGTAATAATGGTTGGACCGCTTGTGGATGATTTTCTGAGGGCAAGGCGTCAAATGGGACATTCTGTTTCCTCTGCAAAATATGCTCCATTTTTGTTCTAAAAACATGGCAGTCGGCCAGTTAACAAAATGTTCTGATGCTCTTCAGTGTTTTCCTTGAGCAAACTCACCCAATGAAATCCATCCGGCATGAGTCTGCCAAAGGGATGTTCGATATTGTTAATGTCTTCGTTAAAATGCACAACTGTTTTGTGTGTTCTTATTTTTTTTTTATTTTGGATTTGTTTATTTGTTTTAGTTGAGCTTCGTAAGGCTTGTTTTGCATCTTTGACTGGTTAGGGAGGAGATGTTCGCTGTGTGGGTTTGGGTGGTGAGACAGAATGTTCCAGAGCAACTCTGGAATGCTCTGCTTTCCGTGGGGGGGACGTGCTTTTTTTGCATCACAGTGGCCCATGTCACCTGTTTTTCCCTAAAATCAAATGTGTTTAGACTTCGGCTAGTGTTGTTACTTTAAAGATATAAGGGACAAAATAAGTGCATGTTCCAGGGCAGGAATTTCCACTGTAAACAAATTAAATCAGGAATGCTTTACTGCTCCCTTAATGTCCTTAACTAATCAACATGTTTGACTGCTCGTATTTTTGACCCCTTGTTTTGTTCACTAGTGGTTATTACACTTATTTTTAGCTCAATTTGAACTTGAGGTCAATTAGTCACATGGGACTTTTCTGCAATTTATTTGTTTATTCATTTCTCAGTTTTAGTGTGATTTTTATTCTGCTTTAAGAAAAAATAAATGGAATAATTTACTGTAATATTATAAAGAAGTATTTATTTTCATTTTCTACTTTTCAGAATGTTGTTAATTTTCAGGTGTAAAAATGTTTTATAAAATGCAAAAAAACAACAAAAAAAACATGGCACTTGTTTTTACTTGGATATTTTTTGATCAGTATGCCCTGAATTTGAGTTCTTCGCTATTTTCCACATCTGCTGCATATTTATGCATTAAAGCTTGTTTTATTGTGTTTTGAATACAGGAGTGACACATCTATATATAGAGACAGCTTTGTTTATCATGTTGTAGCTGAATCTGCTACTATAGACTTTAGATTTCAAGCCTCACGTGCATGCCACTACTTCCTTGCATTGTGAATCATTGTTATTGCCCTCCAAAGTGGTAGATCCAGTTGTGCTCTGCCCTGCAGGCTTTTAGAGGCTGTTCTAAAACAATGTTGCCTGATGCAGTCTTACTGTGAAGATAACTCTCAGATGGCCTCCAGTGAGGCTGCTCGATTTGGTCAGTTGTAGCTGTTGTGTAATCTTACGTTCCCTTTTTTGCCTTCCAGATTGTTATTCCTTTCTTCAGCCTCTTGATCAAAGACATTTACTTCCTCAATGAAGGATGTACCAACAGGCTCCCAAACGGACATGTCAATTTTGAGGTAATGCTTTCTGTTTGGCTTGGCAATACATGCAAGCATGGAAACAACTGCCGTCACAGCTACTGAGTAACAATAGATGGTTGAGAAAACACTGTCACATAGCAACAGAAGCATCCAGATTTAGTTCACTGACGTATGCATCTGTTGAAATGAAGTTTCAAGGGCATCAATTGAGTGTGAGAGTAGCTACACACGAAACATAGGTGATGATCTCTAACAGAATCAATCTTGACTGTGCTGCAGAAATTCTGGGAGCTGGCCAAACAAGTGATGGAGTTCATGACATGGAAGAAGGTGGAGTGTCCTTTTGAGAGAGACCGCAAGATTCTGCAGTATCTCCTGACCGCACCAGTCTTCAGTGAAGATGGTACAGATGTTATGTGATGCTTTTCAATGCTAGCTTATTAAGTACACTTCTTTTGCATGTTTTTGTGGTGTCCCCTGAGCAGTATCATTGGCGATCATCTACTAAAATCCCAGACACATAATAGTATTGAGGGAAAATGGTGTTCTTTTGCTGATTATACATTATTCCTACATTCTGTCTTACTTGTTTACTGTCAACTTGTGCTTCCTGTCTAAACTAAAGCTCTTCTGTGCTCTCATTTTCTGCCACTCACGTCATAAACCTGTTCTAATGACAGTTGCGAAATTAGCACACACGAAAGCAGACACAAAGACAATTGTGCTTGTCATAATTTATCTCAGGGGTAAAATGCCGTCATGCTAAATAACTAAGTAACACGAGTTCAGAACATTCCTCATGAGTGAAAACAGGTGGCTTTGTTTTCTGTTGATGACACACTCGTCTCAACTCAATCTGATCTATTCACAGCTTTGTATCTGGCTTCATATGAGAGTGAAGGACCGGAAAACAACATGGAGAAAGACAGATGGAAATCTCTCAGGTGTGTATATGATTCATCTTGCTCTCTTGGTGAATGCATTCAGATGTTGAGATTATTCCTTACCTGTTTGAAGAGCAGTGACGTTTGCTGATAGAAATTGTATGTTAGTAATTGAGTTGCTAATCAAAAGATTTAATTAACAGGGTTCCCACTGTCAGAGAAATATCACAGAATTTAAATTGTGTTGTCCATGTCTTGAACGATAATTAATACAATTAAATATTATTGCAATCTTAAAAGTCATAGAAATTTCTATAATAAATATACTTTCTTCTAGTTATGCTATTCATATAGTCGATTAAATATTGCTAGTTTAGAACTTGCAAGCCAAGTAGGGCTGCAACGATTAATCGTGATTAATCATTTGCAAAATAAAAGTCTGTGTTTACGTAATATATGTGTGTTCTGTGTATAATAATGTATATATAAATACACACACATTCATGTATGTATTTAAGAAAAATGTTATATTTATATATAAAATATTTGTTTATATGTAATATAAAATATATATAAATATATATATATTTATAATACATGCATATTTTTCTAAACTTTATACCTGTATGTGTGTGTATTTATATATACATAATTATTCACAGAACACACACATATATATTACGTAAACACAGACTTTTATTTTGCAAACGATTAATCGCAATTAATCGTTGCAGCCCTAAAGCAAAGTAATATCTGATTTATAAGCAAATTGTTGTTTTGAATCTGTTCTTTTCAGTGAATTTTTCAAAACGGTCACAAATTAATCTGAATGATTCACTGGCAAGTCGGTCAGAATGTGAAAATTAAAAAAAAAACAAACAAAAAAAAACTTCTCATCTTATAATGATAAACAGTCAATGGAAATTAAAGGGTTAGTTCACCCAAAAATTAAATTTCTGTCATTAATTACTCACCCTCATGTCGTTCCACACCCTTAAGACCTTTGTTTATCTTTGGAACACAAATTAAAATATTTTTGATGAAATCTGAGGGTTTCTGGACCTCACATAGGCAGCAACATCATTGCACCTTTTGAGGTCCAGAAAGGTATTAAAGACATTATCAAAATAGTCAACGTGACTATAGTGACCACTTCATGTTAAGAGAATGACGAGAAGAGAAAAAAAAGTTGAATAAATTGCATAAAAAGTGTTCTTGTCACTTCATAACATTAAGGTTGAACCACTGCAGTCACGTGGACTATTTTAATGATGTCTTTAAAACCGGATGTGTCGTCGGCCACACATCCAACCAAGCTGATTTCATGTTACCGTAACTCTTGAACCGTTTGCGCCATCGTAATAATTCAAATTGCTACAGACAGTAGACAACTTGGGCTTTTCGGCAATATACTAGGGTTATTATGGTAATTTATGGTGCCTTCCGTCAGCAAATGGCAGCCGCTCTCGGGGAGAGCGGGTGGAAGGAGGATTTGAACGGAGAGATATGGAGCGCGGTAGTTTAGGGAGTTTTGGGTCGCATAAATAATATTAGAAACAAACAAAAACATGGCGAAGGAGTACAGAGGTGATTGGGATGATTTTTTATAAGACTTGGGAGGAGGCTAAGTGAGACTCGCATTTTGCATTTGGTGTGTGCATCTGTATGATGTGCGGTAAATGTACGCGTGCCGATGCGTGCATATGTATGCGTGTATGAAAAAAAAATATATCCTGAATGAAAACTCTGCAACCAAGTGTCACAAAATGACTTGTATATATGTAATATAGTTGAATTTTCAAGTTTGAAGTGTTAGATTCTTTCGATCATCATTTTCTCTTTTTTTTTTTTTTTTTAAATAAAAATCAGAAAATGTATTATTATTTTTTTTTTTCATCTCTTTAAATTACATTTACAAACTCACCATATACATTAATGGTCAATAACTTGAAGATAGCACATTGTTAGAGAATTTTATAATAAAAAAAAAAACATAATATGTGAAAACGGCTATTTTAGCTTTAGGTTCTAAAGGGTTAATACCTTTCTGGACCTAAAAAGGTGCAATGTTATTGCTGCCTCTGTATGGATCAGATACCCTCGGATTTCATCAAAAATATCTTTAAATTTGTGTTCCGAAGATGAACAAAAGTCTTAGGGGTGTGAGTAATTAATGACAGAAATTAAATTTTTGGTTGAACTAACCCTTTGATTAGTGAAAAAACTATATATATATATATATATTTTTAGGCATATTTTCTCCTTTGTGTCTCCCTGGAATATTACACACCAACTAAATGGAGTGTTGAGAATTACATCGTGTTGCCTTTAATGTTTTTAAAGTATTTAAGAACACTTATTACACTTTATAAAGAAGCACATTATCTGTTTTTTAACTCGAGTTCATTTCAATCAATTATTTTCAATATGTAAACAATCAGCCGACAAAAACATCTTCCATTAACGCTTGCCAAAGACCACGCAGTGATAGACACACACGTGTGCTTGGAAAAGGGTGGGACCTCTTGGCTCTTGCTAAGTCACGTTTCCTGATAGCTTTACAGCTCAAGAGATGGATAGAGAGAGAGAGAGAGAGGGGGAGGAAGAAAGGGATTGCGGAGGCTAACGGTGGACTGCGTTTCTTTTTTTTTTCTTCTTCTTCTTTCCACTGCGACAGGATCTGTCACAGCACCAGATTCTGTCTGTATCAGCAGTTCGTGCTCCACCCCACTCAGCACTTGTATGACTCTCAATGTCTCAGCGTGAGGATAGTAGCCCACCAGGAAACAAGGCAAAGCAGGGCAGAGAGAAAAGACAATCCAGCTGATGCGTACTGTAGACAGAAGAATAATGTCCATAGGGCAAAGTTGCCTTTTATTGCTAGTCTAAAACCAGCTTATACTTGATTTATCAAGTGTAGGGCGTTGGACTTAGATCAGCACACAGGACAGATACTGTACAGCATGTCCATTCAGTCATCACGCACCCAGTCTGCTTATATTAAAATGTATATGAGGGGCTTGTAATATAAACTAATAAAGATTTAGGGTTTAAAGTATGCATAGTATCGTAACCGGACCTTCCGGTGAAAACACCTTCTCTCTGGTGACGGATGCAGGACTTTTTTCAATCCTTTAGTCCGCCCTACACTTTTTTTTTTCTCTCTTTTAATCGGATATACAATAATCACAATATGGAAGAAAATATGTCACTACTTCTGTTTCATTGTGACTAAGTAAAATACAATTACCATTATGTATGGATGGATCATTTTGAATCACATTTGACTCTTCTAATCATTAAACGACTCTTTTGCTTCATTTCTTGCAGGTCATCTTTGTTGAACAGGACGTAATCCTGTGAGGAGCTCAAAATCAAGTGAACCTTCTAACAAGCAAGCTGTGTTCCCCTTTTGTCCCCTCCAAAAGTGAGATGTATCCCTGTTTTTCAAGGGAGATGACAATCCATATTTTGCTGAACGGTGCATTTTTATGTTGGAAAGAGCAGCATCTTTTTTAAAGGCCCTTCTCTTTCTGTCTTTCATACTGGATATTTCAGGCTTTTTCATGTCTTTGTGCGGACTTTTGTACTCCCTTTTTTCCCCTCTTTAAAACGTGGTTTGAGCTGAAGGAGAAATGTATTGGATATGTCCCTTGACTACAAACCAACTCCAATCTATGCTGTCGTTCTTCTCTATTGACTGCGAGTATGCCGCTGGTTGGCAAACTCAATTGGAACAGTTTGGGGAAAAGAAAAAAAGAAAAAAAGAAGCTATAAACCAGCATTATGTGTACTGGGTTCCAGTACTGTATATTTTTATTGTACCTGAAGCATTAATTTAAGTATAGATTTATGTTGTCACTATTTTTTGATATTGTGTTTGTCAGTTTTTTATGCATATGAGATGAGAGTAATGCATTGCTTTAACCTCTGTGAGTGACCATTGGTGTGTGTGCGTGACAAACCCGCTGAGGGTTGCCAAATGCACTGGATGCTTCTGTGAATAAAGATGTCAATTCCTTTCTTGTGTAAACTCTTGTGTGATAATTCTGCAACATAAAGCTCCCCTCATCCCTTTTTATCGTCATAACGGTTTACTGTCGCCAAATGTTGAAGGAAAACAGTGTTTGTTTGTCAGTGTTACAGTTTTAATGCTGTTTCTTACACAATGAAGGTGATATTTATTGAAGGACAGCTCACTGTGTAAGATAATTCTCCCAAGTGCTGTTGGCCATAGTCAGTGGTGAATGGTGTTATGTCGTCCTCTGGTGGTGAAGTGGAAAACTACATCATACAAACTAGGGGGCACTTGTTCTTACAGGGAGGAGGTTTATCATACCTGTGGTAGTTGGGATTTAAGTCTACTTGTAGGATGTATTAGTTTTTATTAATGTTATTATATTAATATTTTCTATTTTCCTTTGGTTTTATTTATTGGCCTCAAAAATATCTGTAGTTGTCCTGTTTTTGCCTGCTTCATTGTTTTCAAATATTTTAAAGATTTTTACAGACTTTATTAAATTCTGTTATTTTGTACTAGGTACATGTTTTATAGTAATCAGATACTGCCCTATCTAATATTTTATAATGTTTATAAAAGTTTGTATGAGGAAAAACTAATATTTGAAGGTACTAGCACACAATATGAAGTTAATGTATGTCGGATGATGTCAAGTCTACCCTTTTTTGGAAACTTTCCACAAGTACAATTTTTTTTTTTTCCCGATGTAAATATCATGTCTTTCTCCATTCTGTATATTGGTATGTATTTTAATTGTTCGGGCAGATTATAGAACCTCATGAATAGTGGTATGGAGTGAACAAGAAAAAAAAAAAAAGAGGAATTAAAGAATGCTTATGAAGCTATTTGAGTCTTTTGTGTTTATATGCATGTCATAATTTTGTTTGGAAATTCAAATATTAGGAATATTGCCATTGAAAAAGATTTGCCAAGTAAGCAAGATTCTGAGGGGATGAGTTTTAGGTTTATTATAGCCTATACTTAAAGGATAATTGGTCTCTTTATGAAACTGTCTTAGGGCTGCATAAATTCAAACAAAACACAGTAAAAACAGCAATATTGTTTTCCATTTGAATATAGTTTAAAATGTAATTTATTCCTGTGATGGCAAAGCCGAATTGTTATTAGCCATTACTCCAGTCTTCAGTGTCACATGATCCTTCAGAAATCATTCTAATATGCTGATCTTATCAATGTAAAAACAGTTGTGCTGCTTAATATTTCTGTGGAAACCATTTTTTTTTTCAGTGTTCTTTGATGAATAGAAAGTATTCGAAATATAAAACTTTTGTAACAATGTAAGAGTCTTTACTGTCACCCTTGATCAATTTAACCTTTAAAAAATCCTCTGTAATATAAATAGTGGAAGGAGGGTCCAGATCTAGTAACTTCTGTATATGCAAGCAATTTTAGTTGGTAATGAATAAATGTAAAATATCAGTTCTGATGTTGTAGAGCGTATTTACGCAGATTTCTGCATGACCAGGTTTGAAGTGGTCTGTGAAGTTCAGCTGGTCCTCAAACAGTGCTCCAAAGTTCCTGACTGACCTGGATGGTGTTATTGTCGATGAGTCCAGCTGAACGGTGATGCTGTGATGAATTGCTCGGCTATGTTGAGCTGGAAGTGCTCGTTTATCCAGGCCGAGATTTGTGCAGCCCACTGTAGGATCCCCGGGGTGTAATGAGAGGTAGAGCCGTGAGTCTTCAGCAGTAGCCTATGTTGTGGTCGCTCCAAGCAATGTTGTGTATAAGAGGAGGGCGCACTGAAAAATGTCAGAGCACGCCATTTTCTGACGATGGCTTATTTTAAAGATGTTAGAACAAAAATCTGATCTGTAATCAATTTATATTCTATTTATGTAGATTACATTTCCATAGCATACGAAATATATTTATAGGACTTCTAAATAATGTTCTGACATTGTTTAAAAAACCACCATGTATGTATTTAGGCCTAATGTTTTGGGATTGGTTCAAATTCAAACGTTAATATAGGAGAATAATGTGTCTCTGTCTCCATCTACTGGTCAACTGCACAAACAATTAGTTATGACAACATCAGCTTTCTAAGACTACTTTAAATTTATTTCATTACGGTTTGGTGTAGTTCTTGGTCACGTGCAGATATTAGTAGAATTTTGTATATTATATTTTATTATATATATTAGGCTATGTAGCCCAGCCTATTTGCTGAAAGTATGTGATGCACAGTTCATGTGAGTGACAACTTTGAGTGATATATTGGTCATTTCCATTGCCAGAGGCTTTAGCCACTCTGATGTACGTCACTGGTTCTGATTCACGTAAATGCAGTTAAATCAATGGGATTGCTGTAGTAGCACTATATGTGCAAAATCTTTCTCTCTCGCTGTAAATGATGGATCATGAATGTGAATAGAAACGTTCTACAGCTCAGACAGGATTTTGAGACCAGTAGGCCTACTGTATTGGGATGTCTAGTCTAGAATGTTCTACACCGTTTACACTTTAAATTGTTTGTTTTAAATTTTATATAATTCATTTTCTCATTGATATGCATTGATGCATTAGATATGATAGCACACATACATCTTGGAGACGTCTATTTGATGAGTGTGTTTACATCTGGAAGATGTATTTTTTAGAGTGTTTGCTCATCTGCAATACGTCTATACCCAGATAGCACACGTACGTCTGCAAGACGTCTGTTAAAGATCACTTCATCTGGAAAGCATCTGCTGTTTGCAAACATCTAATAGACGTCTTTAAGATTTCAGTTTTACATACATTCTAAATCATAAACATCTTAAAGACGTCTTCTAAACGTCTGTTTGACATCTGACAGGATACGTCCTATAGACGTATTCCAGATGAGCAAACACCCTAAATAACACGTCTTCCAGACGTAAACACGCACATCAAATAGACGTCTCCGAGATGTACGTGTGCTATCAGGGTAGGACTTTTCCTGTCAGATGTCAATTAGACGTTTAGAAGATATCTTTAAGATGTTTATGATTTAGAATGTTTGTAAAACTGACATCTTAAAGACGTCTATCAGATGTTTGTACACAGCAGATGCTTTCCAGATGATATGACCTTTAACTGATATCTTTCACATATATGCATTGAATTTTTGTTGTTCCACTATGCGGGGTAAGTTGTCAGAATAGAACCTGCTGTTAAACTTCACATGCTTTTCAGCAATATATAATGAAACAATTATGAAACACAAAACAATGGATGAAACGGCAAAATGTTAAAAAAAAACAAACTCGTTTTTGCCCAACAGATCTTGTCATTAACCTGTTAACTGTCACTGGCACACCAGTGGCCCACAGCCATTACATATTTAAAACAGTAATATCATATATTAAACCTAAACTAATCTTGACAAACTATATATCATTTGTATCATTTATATCATTTAGTTTTCATATTTGCTGATTTTCAAAATAAATTACAGTAAGCAGTAATTTATCAATTTGCAACAAGCATATTTTCATCCTCATAAGGCATGTTCAGACCTTTATTTTGAAATAGCGATGAACATGAAAAAAGCGTGTTTTCACGCCAAGAGTTTAAAAGATAATATACATTAATTTTTTTAAATTTTTTTTTTAGAAAAAAAGGTCTGAAAATGTTTTTAATAGAAAAAAAATACATTTATGATTGTGGCGGCAATCCATATCCCACATACATGTTGTTTTTATGTTTATTAGAGGCTGAATTCATATCAAATTCTGCCAAACTTCCCATACTACTTTTTATATAGGATGTCTACTTCATAAATTGTATGAAAATAATGGAAATAATCCATTATCACTCAAAACATATATGGAAATGGAGGCGGCCTTATATAATCAGTAATGGAGCTTGGTTGTCATCTAGTGAAAAAGTGTGGTACTGCGCCCAAACAAAATCTTACTGAAAGCTCATTTTTTGAGATATCAACCTGAAATTTGGAGCACAACTTGTTCAGATTTTTGGTTTTTAGAGTAAAACTTGTTTTGTAAAATATATATTTTATATAAAATATTATATTTTTACATAAACTTCTATAACTTTTTTTCTATTTCACTTACATTAGTTATTTCACTATTACAATAATCTTCCAAATTCATCTTTAAACAAGACCAGCCTTATGTCTATATTCCAAAGTATTCTTGAATTACAACCATTTAAGTTTGGATAGTGCATTTTCATGTCTATAAAAAAAAATGGGGGTGACAGATAACAGGTTAATAAATTACACATTTATAACATTTAAAGCGTGACATTTAAAACAACAGTATTTCATTAAACCATTAACACTTCAGCAGGCGCTTCAGTAAACAAAAAATAAATGAATAATTGAGTAATGACATAAAAAATAAAGAGAGAGAGAGAGAGCGAGAGCGAGAGAGAGCGATCTATTAAATCCTGCTGTCATGAAGCCATCACGTCTGCTAAAGGGATTGAGTGTAGTTATTGTGGAGAAATGACACATGCTGCCCAGTGTGTGCGCGTCAACAGAGCAGTGCTGCTGCCTCAAACACGACACTCTCTTTCAACCGTCTTCTTTTACTTTCCAGAGAAACGTCGAAGAAGTGTTCCTGTACACGAAAACGGTAGGGTTTTTCTTGTCATTTAAAACTAAACTTTACGTCTCTCACTGGCGTTTAGTTGTTAGGTGATAAAACGGAAGAACAGGTGTACGTTAACGTCCTCATGGCTTATGCAAAAGCGCGAAATTAACGTAAAAGCAGGCTATATATCATTTTAAAATTATTGACATTTTTGTCATCGTTATAAAAAACTATATTTATTTTAATTTTATTTCCCATTTAGCTTAGCATGAGGGTTACGTTAAAATGTATTTCCTTCTGTAAACATCCTGTCTAAATTAAATCTAAAATCTCTCGTGGATGTAAGGACATAAAGCTAATCAAATTTCCTGTGAATTCAACATAAGATTGGATGCAAACAAAATCACTTATTGAGTTGCATTGGCTACTTTGTGTTTAACAAAGTTTAAGTGTGGAGATCTGTATGAGGTCTGCTCAGAGGTGCTGTAAATACTGTGATTGTGCTCAAACATTCTTCCTTGTGGTGGGAATGTCCAGTGTCTATTGTGTGTTTGTAACCCAAAGTGAATTACAAAACATCCTATTTCATTTTTTTCCATCAATGAAAAGAATGACAAAGAATGACATCACCAGATAGTCCAGGAAAGAGCATACTGCACACTCATGGGGTGCTGGTGCCATCCGGTATTACTGTGCCTCTAAATTATTGATTAGGTCTAAATCACTGGGGCCAACAGATCTCTGGTGAAAAGATCTCTCGCTCTCACTCTTTATCTGCCATGATATGAAAATGTGAACGATCATTCTGTCTTGTGTCTCTCATAATGAGAGACATGACGGGCAGATGAAAGGCTTGGGAGGATCCCCTAACCTTTACCATCAAAGTTGTGTTCTGTAGGGCCCAAATGCCAGCAACAAATTTGACAACAAAAGATCAGCACACACCCTGAAGGAGCAGCAGCATTATCTATATTATTAATCAAGAAAACTGTGTTGCGACAGGGACTAAATGGCAATCTCATCATTATTAAATCATTATTAAAATTAATACACCATGCGCAATCACACGCATATTTAATCCTCAAGCTTCGGTTGTCCCTGAGACCTTCTTGATGTACTCGTGATGTAGAACTAAATTAACCCAAGTGCTTTATTAAATTTTATTAAATTACCTTGACTCAGAAGTCATATATTATAAAAACTAAAATAGTATCTCAGTGATAATAAAATAACTAAAATATTCATATGTTTTACCGCAAATTTAGAACTCCAGTTTTCAGAAATTACTGCATTGTATTATTACATTGATATATTGTTTTTATATATATATATATATATATATATATTGTTTATATATACACATATGGGGTCTCTGAGATGCCATGCAGATGTAAAAATGTTTTCAATTTTGTTTATAATCACTTTAGTGTTAAATAAGTTTTTCAAGCCATTTAATTGACAGACAGAAAATGAGGGTTAAGACTGAATAGCCTTTACTTATTTTAATTATATTCGGTGATGTCATCCACAGCAAACTGAACTTGAACTTGATCATCTTTTATTGTAGAATAAAACTGGCAAAATGGGAAATGGTTCTATGAAGCTGAATCCTCTCAAGCAGGTCAGTGGCTCGGCCAAATCCAAAAACAATGGGGAAACAAGCTCAGTTCCTCAAGTCCTTAGAGTTAGAGTGGAAGAGTTAGAGAGTCAACTGAAGAAGAAGGATGAAGACCTGAATGCCAAGGAGCTTCAGATCAAACATCTAGAAGAGCAGCTGACCCAGCAGAGACAGGCCATCTCAGAGATCTCTGATGCTTTGAGGAACAAGTGTTTCCAACTCAACAAGCTCCAGGATGCACTGAAGAATCAAGGGGAGTTGGGTCTCCTGCCATCACCTATCAAGGAAAAGGTCAGTCAGTGTCTCACTGGCCTGCTCAGAGATACCCTCAACAGGAGGAAAGGAGCAAAAGCTGGAGTTTCTGCAGAGCCTTCATCCAGAACGTATGATTCCAGCGGTATACCCAAGTTCTACTTTGAGAGTGCACGAGTCTGGAAAGAGCATAGGTGAGAAATTTGATTCATTTTCTGCTTTTGAGGCTAAATTCCTTCCAGGATGTGATTGCCAATAGTGGTTATGGTAGTATATGGCACTGGGTATATTTAAAGGGTTAGTTCACCCAAAAATGAAAATTCTGTCATTGATTACTCACCCTCATGTCGTTTCACACCCGTAAGACCTTCATTAATCTTCGGAACACTAATTAAGATTTTTTTGATTAAATCAAAGAGGTATATGAATCAACACTTTCAAGGTCCAGAAAGGTATTGAAGACATCGTTAAAACAGTCAGCGTGACTGCAGTGGGTCCACTTTCATTTTATGGAGCGACGAGAATACTTTTTGTGCGCAAAAACAAAACAAAAATAACGACTTTATTCAACTATATCTTCTGTTCTGTGTCATTCTCATACATCGTTTACGTCCAGCGCTTCAAGGTTCTACGTCAGAATGCCGACTCATTATTGGATGTCCCCTGCGTCAGCATCACACAAAATACTGAGCTGGCGTTCCGGCGCTACCCTGTGCTCTCTACGTCAACTGCGTAGGAGACTGACATAGAAGAGTTTGTTGAATAAAGTTTTTTTTTTTTTTTGGTGCTCAAAAAGTATTTTTGTCACTTCATAAAATTAAGTTTGAACCACTGCAGTCACGTCGACTGTTTTAACGATGTCTTCAATACCTTTCTGGACCTTGAAAGCGTTGATTATATTGCTGTCAATGGATGAGTCATACCTCTCGGATTTCATCAGAAATATCTTAATTTGTGTTCCGAAGATGAACGAAGGTCTTACGGGTGTGGAACGACATGAGGGTGAGTAATTAATGAGAGAAATTTAATTTTTGGGTGAACTAACCCTTTCAGAAATATGCCTATAAATGTATAGAGTACATTTTTAGACAAAATATTGCCAGTTACTTTGTATATTTTTTGCTCCGCCAACGGAAATAGTTCCATGCGAAGTCAAAGCAGAATTTGTTGCGTTTCTGAGCAACAGTATTCTGTACTTTTAAATGAATCATTGAATGAATGATTCACTTATAAATACGTTCCTTGTTGCCACCTACTGTTCTAACAATGATGCGCCAACACGGACAAGGGGAGTGATACAAAATGTAAACTTCCTTATGCATGTGAACTGGTGATATCAGCACTCTTGGAGCATTGAAGTATGGTGTTACATGGGATCCTCTAACCTATCGACAACAGTGGCTACTACAGTCACAGAATTAGATTGTCACAGAATTTGGTATAACATGGGAACTAAGGCCAGAAACATACTTTACACAAATATGTGAATGTAGCCGCGAGTGCTTGGTCAGCATATGCACTGTACTTGCATTCGGTTATAAGCTTCTAGCTATGCAAGATCAAACTTTTTTTCATTGCAAAATACAAGCGCTGTCCAAGAGCTCAGGGCTGCATTCGCATACCACCGTAAAGTGTGTTTTTGGCCTAACAGCTGGTATTGTACAAGCCATATTGGCACTGTTGGCTGATATCATAAGGAATAAATGTGTTTTAAAACTGTATGTTTGTGAGCGTAAGGTTACATTAACAGGTCATGTTGTGTGTTTTGTGTGTGCATACTGTATGTGCGTGGGTTTGAACAAGAATATTCATTATTGTATCAAGCATCCTCAAAGAGCTAAAATAGATGTGCCATTTTTTCATGTTGGTAATTAGTCTGTTTTTCATATGTTAAGCTCATTATGTTGGGAGGCTTAAGTTGGTCTAATCTGCCTTCAAAACACCATGCTGAGATTCATTATCCTGTCTCTATTCTAACACTGAAAATGACTGGTGCCCATCATAGCGAGAACTCTCCAATTAGTCCATCTTGAATAATTTGTTCTCAGTCAACCCAAGTGACAGTCCAAGAATAACAGTATCACAGCAGTCACAACTTTAAGCAAAATAGTATTCTGAATCTTTCATAATATTTTTTATTTTTGGATCGAAAATTAGACAATTTCAGCACAATTTTGTTAACCAATATCTTTAACAGTGTAAAGAAGCTCCTCACAGATGCTTTGAATAAGAACCAGTATCTAAGGAGACTAGAAGTGCAACAGGTCAAAGACATGGTGGAATGCATGTATGAGCGGACGTACCAGCAGGGAGAATACGTCATAAAACAAGGAGAGCCGGGAAACCACTTATTTGTGCTTGCAGGTATGAATCGAGTAATGAATTATGCTATTCCATTATAATCACACTGGTTATACTGTCAGATAAAATGTGAAAAATTGTACCTTTATGGGGCCACAGCTTGTCACGGGGGACAGTACCCTTAAAGGGACAACTTTTATCGACCCCTAAAAGGTGCATATTGTTACTTTAGAGTTGTAATGTGTACCTTTAAAAGGATGCTTCACCCAAAAATAAAAATTCTATCATCATTTACTCACCCTCAAGTTTTTCTAAACCTGTGTGAATTTCTTTCTTCTGCTGCCCTCCCACATTCTTCAAAATATCTTCTTTTGTGTTCAACAGAAGAAAGAATCTCACACAGGTTTAGAAAAACTTGAGGGTGAGTAAATGATGACAGAGTTTTTATTTTAGGTCAAACTATCCCTTTAAGGTACTACTATGCACCTTCTAGGGCTAGGTACAGAGATGCTCTTTTAAGGGTACTGCCACAATGGCTGTTGTTTACCTAAACGTACATTTTGCACAATGTTTCTGATTGTAGGCATTAGTATAAAGATTATATGAAGAAATATATGCATATGTCATTAGTTAAAAGCATTAAAAGTGCAAATTAAGGTGCAAATTCAATCAGAATGCAACATTTTGTTGCAAAAAATAATTTGTGTTTAAGTACTGTTTCTTCTTACAGATGGCAAGCTGGATGTCTATCACCACAACAAACTGCTCACATCAATAGCAGTCTGGACCACATTTGGTGAATTAGCCATCTTGTACAATTGCACCAGGACTGCATCGGTCAAAGGTGAAGTTCTTCCTTTGTGCTTCATTCTATCTCCCACATTAGATGTGTATGAGTAGTATAATTCTGTTTCTATACTATGTTATATTATTGGCTCATGCAGAATTGAAATGGTGCCTGCACGGCAGCTATTTGTGCGTTTAGTTCATGCTGTGACCATAGATTGGCCTTGTGTAGCCACAGGCTATCAAATAAACACCAGTGAGAACTAAAACACCATTGTTTTGTCTTGTAGCGTTAATCTCATTGGCTTGTCAGTAATTTTGTTTGCTTGTTTTTGTGGTCAGATGTACCATCTCTAAGGCCTTCCCTCATAATATCTTTTATTCCCACTCATGAAAAAGCACTGATGTGCGGTAAAACATGGGTACCAATAATGTTAAATTATAAATCAGTGTGGTGCTTTCTTTCTGTGGTGAATTTTTAATGTGACCATTAACAGTCTTAATATTACAAAAATGTAATTTCTTACTTTGATACTTAAAATATGTTGTGTACCAAATCACCATGATAAAATTTAATCACTTCCTAATGGTCCTATTGGAAGCAGCTGTTTTTTCCTGGTCACTGAACCACTGAAGTTTAAATGGACACCACTCAGTGAAGAACGAAGAAGCTCTTGGTATTTCCCTTACCTGCTGTTTTGTTATGATCACAGCGGCCAGCAATGTGAAGACATGGGCCCTCGATCGAGAAGTCTTTCACAACATCATGCGGATGACTGCAGAGGCTCGACACGAGCAATACCGCAACTTCCTGAGGAGGTAACTGTTCATCCCTCCCGCTGTTTACTATGGTGTTCTACCACATAATGTGTAGCCAAGCATTAGCTGGACCTGAAAACATCAAAGAGCAGGTTTTGCATGAAATGTTGTGGAGATCAAACACAAAAAATGTTTTTCTTTCATGGCATTAGCAATGCTATTGATAAATAAGGTCAGTTCACGGTCTGGTTGAAGTGACCTCTGTGACCTTGTTCATATAACTTAGTTTAAATTGCAAACATGAAAGGAGGAAAATGAAATAATTCAATTTGAGGACTCTTGAAGACATTCTAATAAGAAAGGATTGAGAGACATTATCTTAAATTAGATGAAATAAACACAACTGTTCTCCATAACCATCATTTCAATCTGAGTCAGAGGGGCAATCTTAAATTGTTTGTATCAGTTTAGTCATATGAGAGTCATAGATCAAAATTTAAATCAATATGTTTTGAGTTATGTTGTTAAGAAAAATGAACATTGAGCTAAAAAATGAATGATGATTAAATGTATAAAAGGCAAAAATTTCAAAAAAGATATATTTAGAAAATCAAATGATGCTTCATTGCTTGTTTCCTACAAATGTCCTAACATATTTTATTTTATTTTATTTTATTTTATTTTATTTTATTTTATTTTATTTTATTTTATTTTATTTTATTTTATTTTATTATTATTTTTTTATTTATTTTATTTTATTTTATTTTATTTTATTTTATTTAGTGTTTCACTTCTTGCCAGTCTACCTGGGGACAAACTAACTAAGATTGTGGACTGCTTAGAGGTGGTAAGTGCAACCTTTTAACATTAATAAAATCTGGTGATTCAAAAAAAAAAAAAAAAAAATCTAACCAGCCCAATCTGATCTAAAATATCTATCTGTAGTGAAGTTTTCAGATGTCTAAATCCAAACATGACCATTTCGAACAAGCAGTGTTGATATTGTATCATTCATCACTTGCCCCAGTATATTGTTACCGTAGGCTGTGCGAAGTGTTCGCTCCAATCGAGGGGACGAGTGATTTGTTAAAGATGTTTGTAGCAGCCAGTGTAGGCTGCTGACTGATTTATTCCATTACTCCATGAGGGGCCAAAGTGAGTTTTTCTAAAAGAGTGTGGGCTTTGTCAACTCAACGTCAAATAAGCATCCTCATGTTCTTCCATGTTGAAAAAACATCAAGGACATTCTTCTCGATTGTCGGCCCTGGGGTCGAATGGGAGAATGCCGTTATTCAATCACTCCGATGGAGTTGATTATATTCCCCTCTCTAGGGGTAGGGGAGCAATGTAACCCAATAGTGGCCCAGATGTTTTGGACTGAAACATGCAGATAATATGGAACTCTATCATTAAACAGTGGGGAATGGAATGCAGACGGGATGCTAGAAGCAGACAAATGTTTTGAGACCCTCAGAGGAGCGTGGCATATCTAGAGAGCTTCTCTAATGAAACAGCAGAGCTCTTTCAGAAAAACAGTTGGGGATGGAGATTGTGGAGAACATGGACCAGAGAAATTAAGACTCAAAGAATGTCTTGGAATGCCTCTGACGGACCACTAAAATGTTCTAGAATGGTTTAATGATTCAGTTGGGCAAAACTCAGTCTAATTTGAAAAATTCTAAACAAAATTTAATCTCAAATTTCAGGTGAATCATTCCATTCCACTGTAAATATAACATTATTTTAGCAAATCACTCAAAAACATTCTTGTTCTTCCACTGAATTGGAGGGATATCAGTTCAGGTACAGAGTTCTCAAGCTCTAGGCAACAAAAGTAACAACAACAATTGCAAAAAAATAGTCATGTAAACAGCTTATTCTAGAGTATTAAAACCAGTTCCAAAATTCTGTTTTCTGTTATTGTTATTTATTATAAAGAGGTTTAACTGTTTTAATGGTTAGTGAAGTGTTACCTTAATGTCAGCCGTAAAATTTAACTTCTTTTAATGAAGAAACACATTTTATCAAGTATGTAAGTAAGCAGTAAGTGTTAGAGACATATCTTATTATATCATTGTGAAAGCAGACATGGCAGCCTTCCTGTTGTCTCCCTCGGGGAATCTCTCCGGGAACATGACAGCAGTGGCTTGATGGTAAAATCAATAGCTAAATGAGTTTTGTCTTCCGTTTCCTGATCAGGAGTATTATAATAAAGGAGACTACATCATTCGGGAGGGAGAAGAAGGAAACACTTTTTACATAATCGCCAATGGAAAGGTAATTTGCAATATATTATCATCATTTTGTTTTGTCAGCGCTTGGTTTTGTGTATTTACTGTATTTAGTGTACCATGCTGAATACTGAATCATGTCTCATGAGGTTACATATACTAAAAAGGAATTTTCTACTGTAATTTAAAATGTAAAAAAATTATGTGCCTTTGTGATGATTATTGATTTCCTCCTTTCTGGGAACTTTTAGTAATTATAAAGTGTATAGCCCTTCATCATGCCTACTGAAGACGATAGTGTGTACATAATTTTAGGTACATTACCTATGTACCTATAATTTTAAGGTACATATAGGGTCAATTCAGGGTGATTGGGACACTTTTTGCCACTGAGATGACATGGAAAAAGTGTCCCAATTAACCTGAATTCACCCTTCTACCCAGGTTATGTTGTGTACTCACACCATTCAATGCTAAAGCAAAACCATCAAAAAACAAATGTGATTTATCCCATTTTAGGCACCATTTTCCACTCCACTAATCCTCATGGACTTCACTGCAGACACTGATCTAGGTCTGTGGGAGGTCAAATGCGTTCTGATAAATCAGTAATTCGACACTGAAGGGGTTAAGAGACAGGACTCTCCACTGGGAAGCAACAGGAACTGTTTAGCATGAGCTAGTCAGGCTTGGATCCCCTGTTGATTTCTGCTCTACTGTCGCTCAAGATGGGGGGGAGGAAGATGTTTTACTGAGGGGGAGAGAATTTAATTACCGGAAATGATGGTTCTCGTCAGCCTGTCGCCACCGTGTCCGAGAGCGTGTTGGGAATAAGACCATTAGTGCTGGCCACCAAAAACTGCCTATCGGAAAGGTCATGAGGGTCATTGTGGTTTAGTGGATCATTTTCCAGGATTGAGAATGAATCAGAGTTCAATGAACTAACTCCATTTCTACAATATCATTATTATTGAATACTTGTTGCCTAGAATTGAAGGATTTTAATCTGTGAATGTGGTCTACTCTGCAGTATGTATGTGATGCATACATGAATTCTTTATAATAAAGCATGACATCTATATAATTAAAAATAGTTTTTGACCATGAAGCCAAGAAAAAAGACAGACCATAAAACATATTGTTCTCTTAAACTGAGATGGTTTGTACGTTTTGAAATGCAACCTCTGTCTTTGTGTTGCTCAGATTAAAGTCACACAGAGCACGCAGGATCATGAAGAGCCTCAGATCATCAACACCTTGGGGAAAGGGGATTATTTTGGAGAGAAGGCCCTCATCAGGTGCTGTCCTCCTTCAATCCCCAGCTCAATTCTCATTTCCCCACTTTAATCCTGTTTCAATAACCTTTTGGTATATGGGGACTTTTAGTATCACTGCAGTAACAGAAACTTTGTCTTGTCGACGTGTATATTAGTTAATAGAATATTACAAACATATTCATAGAACTGTCATTTTTAGCTCACTTGATGTCTAATGCACTTAATGTGTTCCTGTTTTGTCAAACTGCAGTGATGATGTCAGATCTGCCAATATAATCGCAGATGAGGATGGGGTGGAATGCCTTGTCATTGATCGAGAGTGAGTTCACACTTTAAGATCATCATTCAGTTGATTATGATTTTTCTAGTCTGTGAAAATAACAATTGGTCTCCTCTTAGAACTTTCAGTCAAACTGTTGGAACTTTTGACGAGCTTAAGAAGTATCTCCAGAGCTATGTCGAGAATTTAGCACGAGACGACAAGAAAAGAAATGCTAAGTAAGTGTCTTTTATAAATAACTATATATGGGAAACAGTGATAATCTTCATGACTCCTTGACTTCTTACCACTTCAGTGTGCTGTAAAATAGCACTACATTTTGTACTATAGGCACAGTTCCTCAAAAAATAAACAAAAAAGGGTTTTGACATAAAGGTAAAAACTAGAGGCTGAGATTTATCACCAATCCCCAATTGACAGACTTTAATAACCAACCATAATGTACAATTGATAATTAAAATCTTTTGATATTATGCAGTGTGAATTTAAGAATATCTCAACTGGTCAGGAGCTATGTTGAAAATGCCAGATTTTACTTTCTGGATTTATCTACCACCTATTTATCTATATATACAGTGGAGTCCACAAGTCTGAGACCACTCATGTTAAATTTTATTACTTAAAATTACTTTATTAAGAGAAAAATGGTCACTGTCTCAAATTTGCTTATTTGTTTAGTGGCCAAGAAGTAATGCAGATTTTAAATGGAAACAAAAATCCCAGGATTTCAATGTGGTCTTAAACTTTCAGACCCAACTGTATTTTTTTTTCCTTTTTGGATGTTTAGTAACCAATTCTAAAATTAGATAAATTTGCCACTCTGTATAATTGAATAATGGCAATCTTCTATCTCTGAAAATCCTTTCTTATTATTTTAGGAGGTCAGGGAGCTGCACCCCACCAACCACACCAGTGTCACATGATATGATAGAGCTGAAAGAGAGAGAGAGCAGCTTTGCATCCACTATACCCTTCAGCTGCCTCGAGGTTATTGCCACGCTGGGAGTTGGAGGCTTTGGCAGAGTTGAACTGGTTAGAAGCTTGTTCACAATAATCACACCTCTTCTTTATGATAATAAACATTCAAACAGAAATCATTCCCACCAAGTGAGGGAGTGAGATGAGCAATAATGATGCCTGTTTTGCTCTAGGTGAAAGTGAAGAATGAGAATGTGACGTTTGCTCTGAAATGCATCAAGAAACGGCACATCGTGGATAATAGACAGGAAGAGCACATCTACTCAGAGAGGAGGATCTTGCTTGAAACAAACTCTCCTTTCATTGTAAAGTATGTTCATCTTGTATATGATCACACTGTTTTAGTAAAGCCTATTTAGTCTTTTTTAGGAAATATCAGAGGATCTTAAAGATAATGTGATCATTGAATTTCACTGTTCATTGCTTTTGAAGAGATATTTATGAATCCACTTAGTGTTCACATGATTAAATTAAGAGAGAAGGATCCCTCCTAAAAGAGCTTAATTTAACCAAACATAAGAGAAAAGCCAGTGGCAGTGAATGTGAATTTCAAAACTTATTTATATCTTGATCTGATCTGTACATTTTTGCTCTTAGAATGTACTGCACTTTCAAAGACAACAAGTATGTATACATGCTGTTGGAAGCGTGTCTGGGTGGAGAGATCTGGAGTCTTCTGAGAGACAGGTGAGCTCCATTTTATGCTAGGGTGACCAAAGCAGAACGGCCCTGGAATTGGGAGCTTTGTCCCGCATACCGCACAACGTGAGCAGTGTCCCGCATTTCAATGTATTTTTTTTTTTTTCTTGAAATCTACAAAACCACAAATAGAAATTTAAAAATAAAAATGGTATTGGTGTTTAAAAAAATCAATTTGTGCAGCCATCAAGTTCTAGCTAGAGTGGGAAAATTACCAACCAACACGTTCGTAAAGAGGAATTTTTCCACTGATGACAACTGAAAAGAATATATGATGCCAGGATGTTCTTATCTACTTCCTCTAGACACATACTGGATAAGAACATCCTGTTCAAACCTAGTTTGAACAAAGTTCAAGATGCATTGAATCTGGTAAAACACAATTAATGGTTACATAGTCTAAAAAAGGAAAATAAGAATGAATCAGAATCAGAATGAGCTTTATTCGCCAAATATGCGCAGACACACAAGGAACTTGTTGTAGCTTTAGTCGCTTTTATTCAAAAATTCCACCCTATTTCATGCAGCCAGAACAGCTACATTTTTACTGATTTGATGCTTATGCTAAAAGTTTCTCTGTTTTGATACAGGGGGAGTTTTGATGAGTACACTGCCAAGTTCTGTGTGGGCTGTGTGACAGAGGCCTTTGACTACCTCCACAACAATGGCATCATATACAGAGACCTGAAGCCTGAGAATCTGATGCTGGATACAGATGGATATGTCAAATTGGTGAGTAGAAGTCAGGAAACTTCACTTAGAATTCACTTATTAAACTCAGTGCGGCGATACTGATTCCAAGCATCTTTTCTCAGGTGGATTTTGGCTTTGCTAAGAAGCTCAAGTGTGGCCAGAAGACCTGGACGTTCTGCGGGACTCCAGAGTACGTTGCGCCTGAGATCATTCTCAATAAAGGTCACGGTCTCAGTGTGGACTTCTGGTCACTTGGAATTCTGATCTTTGAACTTCTTACAGGAAGGTTTGCATCAGCTCAAGTTTCTGGTGGAAAACATTTCATAATACAGATGCATTTGAAAGACCTACTCTAATGTGTTTGATCTGATTGTTCCTCAAGCCCCCCCTTTACTGGCTCAGATCAGATGATTATATACACATTCATTCTGAAAGGAATTGAGAAAATGGACTTCCCTAAAAAGATCACCAAGAGGCCAGGTGACCTTATTCGAAAGCTGTGCAGGTATTATCATGCATCCTTCCTTCTTAACTTATTCTTTTACTTGTTTTCTGAAACTCTTTAGGTCTCTCTGCAAAATATCATAATATGATTTTGTTGTTCTCTTTTTTATGAAGACAAAACCCTTCAGAGCGACTGGGCAATCTAAAGAATGGAATAACTGACATTAAAAAACACAGGTGAGACTAGTCACAGTCTGATGCTGTTTGACTAAAGAATATCCTCCGTCTTATCACTTATGTATTAACACAAAAATATTTGAATATATTATCTGATATGTTTTTACAAAATATTGGTCAGAACTCAGAAAATATCAGACTTTGTACACTCAGTATACTGAACTATGTATGTAGTGTGTTTGCAAATATTTCTACTTATATTTGACTTGTTTTTGAAAAACACACTATGCTTGTTATTTTATTTTTATAATGGTTCCAACTAAATTAGATGGCACCCTAAGTAACCCAAGATCTCTGGATTTATTGCTCCATCATAAACACATCACTCTGAGAAAGCTTAAAGGTGCCCTAGAACACTTTTTCACAAGATGTAATATAAGTCTAATTTGTCCCCTGAATGTGTCTGTGAAGTTTCAGCTCAAAATACCCCATAGATGTTTTATTATTCAATTTTTTAACTGCTTATTTTGATGCATCATTAAATATGCACCGATTCAGTGCGCGTCCCCTTTAAATGCTTGCGCTCCCCGCCCCCAAGCTCGAGACTCTATAATACATTGCATAAACAAAGTGCACACAGCTAATATAACCCTCAAAATGTATCTTTACAAAGTGTTCGTAATGCAGCATGTCGGATCATGTAAGTACAGTATTTATTTGGATGTTTACATTTGATTCTGAATGAGTTTGATAGTAGCTAGGCTGTGGCTAACGGGCTAAAGCTAACATTACACACTGTTGGAGAGATTTATAAAGAATGAAGTTGTGTTTATTAATTATACAAACTGCAAGTATTTAAAATAACAAGTTTTTTCTCTGTGAATACAGTAATAAACGATGGTAACTTTAACCACATTTAACAGTACATTAACAACAAGCTAACGAAACATTTAGAAGACAATTTAGAAATATCACTAAAAATATCATGATATCATGGATCATGTCAGTTATTATTGCTCCATCTGCTATTTTCCGCTGTTGTTCTTGCTTGCTTACCTAGTCTGATGATTCTGCTGTGCTGTTCCAGCTGTTAATACTGGCTTGTCTAATGCCTTGAACATGGGCTGGTATATGCAAAAGTTGGGGGCGTACATATTAATGATCCCGACTGTTGCGTCACAGTTGGTGTTATGTTGAGATTCGCCTGTTCTTCAGAGGTCTTTTGCACAAATCAAATTTACATAAGAAGGAGGAAACAATGGTGTTTGAGGCTCACTGTATGTCATTTTCATGTACAGAACTCAAATTATTTAACTATGCTGAGGTAAATTCAATTTTCAATTCTAGGGCACCTTTAATCAAATCATTCAGCAAATTTGAAGAGATTCTAATCTTGACCTTTTTTGCCAGTAAACAGGTTTCTATCATGTTAGCAAACATTACATTTGTATTCACATTTTGAAAGTGGGCATCCATAAACACTAACTTTGAAATGTGTCATTGTCACCTACATTGTATGTTTTACAATGTTTTTTTAATTCATGATGTTGTTCTTTGGTGTTTAGATGGTTTACAGGGTTTAGCTGGAGTGGTATGAAATCCAGAACTCTGATATCACCACTTAAACGAGAGGTAAGACACACCTTATCTAGAGAATTATTATGGGATCATTTATCATACCATGACATGTACACCAACATTCAAAAATTTGGGGTCAGAGATAGAAGTCTCTTATGCTCACCAATGCGCATTTATTTGAACAAAAATACAGTAAAAAACAGTAATATTGTGAAATGTACAACAGCCCCTTTTTATGTTAATATAATTTAAAATGTAATTTATTCCTCTGATGGCAAAGCTGATTTTTTTCAGCATCATCGTTACTCCAGTCTTAAGTGTCACGTGATCCTTCAGAAATCATTCTAATATGCTGATTTGGTGCTCAAGAAACAATTCTTATTATTATCTGTGTTGAGAACAGTTGTGCTCCTTAATATTTGTGTGGGAAGGAAGTATTTTTTGATGAATAGTTCATTAGATAGACAAAAGAACAGCATTTATTTGAAATAGAAATCTTTTGTAACATTATATATTAATGTCTTTTATAAATATTAATTATTTATAAAGTTAAATATATTAATTTATAATTTATAAAGTAAATTATAAATTAAATTATAAAGTATAATTTATAAATGTATTATTCATATATATATATATATATATATATATATATATATATATATATATATATATATATATATATATATATATATATATTAATTATTTAAAAAGTTTTAAAGATACATTAAAATATTAATGTATTTACTTTCACGTTCAACCAATTTACTGCATCCCTACAGAATAAAAGTATTCATTTCTTTCAAAAGAAAAAAATCTTACTGTCCCCAAATTTTTGAACAGTAGTGTATCCTTCCTGTTTCTCTCACTATTTATTTGATCTGTTTTTTTTTTTTTTTTCTCTAGGTGAAGGGACCCACTGACCACAGTTACTTTGACAGTTATCCTCCTGAAGAAGACATCCCTCCAGATGAAATGTCGGGTTGGGACACCGACTTCTAACTGACCCCTCGATGCACTCATGTGCTCAAACATTGTGAGTTAAACAAAACTCTTCTGCCATTTGTCCTCTCCATCATGCCAGCCTTTTTTCCAAGGAACCTCAGACCATAAAGCCAACAGAACCAGTGTATGTGTCGCAACAATGGACTCCTTGACCGAAGGCTGCTGTTAGTGCAGTGGGAAGCACAGCAGAGGAGGAGACACATAAGAAAGGAATTGTTTCACGATGTACTCATACATTGCAATTATAAACATTGTTGAATTTGACTGAAACTTGTACCATTGAGATATCAGAGCAGGATCAGTCTGTGAGAATGATGTAACCGGGGCATCATAGAGGAGGATGGTGTGAAACCATTGGTAATATTTACCTTTAGACATGTGGAACGTTTTGTGGTTTGGCAGGAGGGTGAGATGTTCCTTGTTTTAGAAGCGTTGGTGATGTCACGTATTTGAGCTCCTGAAGGTAATAACCACCTGCGACTGTGAATGCCACTGATGAGGTTTGAAAGGTTAACCTCAGCGGGTGACTGGCACTGCAGTTTGTGCAACTCAAGCAGAGTTCTGTGTAAAGTAGTATTTTTAGTGACTTTTCCTAAAGTCTAAGTACCTCAGGGGCCTCATTTCTAAAATGTTGTGTAGAAACGGTCCTACATTTGTACTACAATACGTATGCACAGAAAACAAGTGTACGCCTCTCTTTTAGATGAGAAGTGATCTTGAACTTGCACGCAGCTGAATGCTTTCAGTTCTTCGCCTTTGTAAGCGACACCTAATTAATATCATTAACATTTAAAAAATCACCAGTCATCATCCAAATCCTGTAATTTAGAATGGCGAACTGCAAGAATAGCTTAGATTTCCAAAAACCTGCAGTACTCTGACAAGGAAAAGTGTGTATGTCTGCTCAGACCCTGACGTGGCGCTAAGAACTTTTCCACGTTAAAGACCATTTTTATAAATATGAGCACTGGCATGGATTTCTGAGGACGCATACTGTAATCTGTCTGTACACACGCTTTATAAATGAGGCCCCAGATGTCTCAAACCTCTGCATCTGAGCCAGATATGTTTGTGCTGATGTAATGTTTGATGCTTGCGTGAATAAGAAAAATGTCTTTCTTTTTTGTGTAAGAATTTAGATTTTTTTTTTTTTTTGAGTCATCCTGAAAGATTCTACAAAGACGTTTTACATTAATTGTATATTAAAATGTTAACTAAAATGTAAAAACATGAGCATTTCTTCTTTTTTGTTCCCAGCACATTTCGAGTTCAGCACTTGGTGCACACTAGCGATTTGTAAATATCTACTAAATAATGGACTTTGATGTTTGTGTGCTAACTTTCCAGACCTTATTGACCCATTAAGCAATTTACATCATGTTCCATGATGCAGCACTCAATATAATTTTTGATTACATAACAATACAATCAATACTCAGCCCTCTGGCAATAAAGCAGACCTTTACTGAGTCCTTTAACCCATGACAAATAAACACATGGCTACATAATTCTTAAAACTTTATTGTTTTTCTTGAACAATCTGCCAAAAGGGATTCTTTCAACTAGGGAGATGTTACAAAAATAAGCATTCTCGCTCATTTGACATGAGTCATGTGATAGCTTCCTTTTGCACCCCTTTTAACCTTTGAGCAGCAAAGCTCAATGAATATTTAATGAACCCCTCTGTGCTTCACAAAAATAAAATACAGAAGGCATTATACAGACAATAAATAAATGCTTTTAAAGGTCATTTCCATATACAAATATAATTTCTTATGAAGCTTATCATACAAAGCACATCCTTTCACCTAGAGCATAACATTTACAAAACACACAGTGTGGTGGAAGCCTTCCAAAAAATATATTAGACAAATGCTAAAGGAGTGCTTTACATAGTGTGTCTTGACGTATGTATTATATATTAAGATAATAGCCCACTTTTACATGTGTTCTTTTCTCTGTCAAAAAAAAAGAAAAAAAAAGAAATCAGACTAGAACACACCCCATTTATGAACATGCAGCTTGTGATATGTCATTGCTTTAGTTCTATGCTAATTTCAAAGTAAAAACAGTACAAAAATGTATACAGAAAAAAATTTTGGAACAAAATATCACATTTTATCCAAATAAACTGATAGACAAAATATTCTGCCAACATAAGACGTTACATGTTACACTCATCTTTGTGAAATATAAATACTCTAATAGTATATTTATTTTATTTAATGTATGATTAACCTTTTAATGTAGTAAGGCACTTTATATAGGCATTGTTGTGTTAAAGAGACAAAGGCTAAATAATCTACATACAATATTCATAATCACCTTACTGAATAAAAATTGCTCATAAAATAACATCTGGTTTCTTGACACTAGTTTTCAGAGGAATGACAGAAAAAAAATTTACCGTAACAGAATGCGTGCATATGCTTTATGAATTCAGCTAAATGTGAGGATGCAACCTTGTATTAGTAGGTCAGACGGAAACATCATTGAACATATTTACAAATGCAAGTAGACTGAAAAAAGCATGATTGACAATGTAGCACTATTACATGTAGGCTTGTAACAATGCGCATTTTGGAGAAAATAAATATATATATATATATATGCATTTTATGAAGATTGAAGACATTCAAAACAGAGTCACCCAGAAATTAAACAGTTTTAAGCTTAATGTGAAAAACTGAATATGAACAGTAAGTAACTTATATAGGTAATAATTTTAATATATATTTTTTTTTTGACAAATGTAACAAAAAGAGATTCCTTTTCTTTCCCCCCCCCAAAAGTCCCCCCCAATAGCAGCCATAGAATATGAACATTGAGAGTCAATCAATGCCTCTGTAGCAAAAATATAGCTATAATAATGACAGATTATACAAACTGTACAGAAACATGATGGATGACAGCAAATGTTTGTCCCCTGCCCTGTATGCTTAAATGCTGAGGTTATAGAAACATGAGAACATTCTGGTCAAACACAGACAGAGAGTCTCTTCATATGTTCATATCTCAACTGATGCATGACGCCTCCTGCTAACAGGAAGGAATTCCTTCTGGAAAAGCACTTTGCTCTTCACAATCCTTAAAGCTGTAGATAGTTCTTCAAGGGTTATGAAATGAACATCTTCAGTCTTTCTTCCAGTGCAAAAATTGGGAATCAGTTTAGGGGAAGGAGGCTGGTGGAAAAGACCAATGCATTTACCGACAGGCACAGGAGTCCACTGTCATGTTGGGGTAGACTTTAAGGACCACGTTCTTGTCTTCATCGAAGAAGAGGATGCTGAGGGAAGACATCTTCTCGGGTACACAGCAGGGCTCTGGGATGCCCGGGACCACCCCGACCGCCCGCACAATGCTCTGGATGGTGGCGTGGTTTGAAGGTTTCAATGACTGTAAAAGGGTAAAAAGAGGTCAGAACCTATTACAGCTAAAGTTTGGTCGAAAGCACTAAAGGGTGCAAAATAGGTCAAAAACAGAGTGTGAAACGCATTGTGTATGGTTTCATGCTAATCCATCTGGGTTCCAATGTCAGTGAAAGGGAACTCGCTCACGCTCTCACTTTTTACAATCATTCAAAGAGCAAAGAAAGGCCTGACATGGGACGGCTATTTTCTGTAGAGATGCACAGTGTTGCTATTGTTAACTAAAATGGAAACTATTAAAAATCTATTCACTAATGTAAATATTTGATGAAAAACTTCAAAATAAACAATAAATCATTTTGTAATAACCCCATCTGGTACATGTGGATTACACGCGGATCAGATGTGGGCCGGATCTGGGCCGACACTATGTTGCTGTCAGGGAAAACAAAAACTAATAAAAATGCCAAAATCACATAAAATGACTTAAACTTAATGAAAACTGAAAATATAAAAATAAAAGTTCATTCAAAATATTAATAAATACTATAATAGTATATAAATAATAGGGGGAAAAAAAATCCACCTATAATGGATAAACTTAATTTATTCAGATGGTAACACATCTTAATATCTAAAGACTAAAACACTAAAAAACTAAAATCAATCATTTTAAATGCTACAAATGAATTTATGAATTACAATATACAGTCTTATTAAATGATTCATGTTTTTAAAGATTAAGTGACTGTTAGGCAATGGTAATCTATATGTAAATATAGACAGATAAATAAAAAAAAGGTCTAATATCTAACATAAATGATTATCAAATTTATTGATTTGTTTTATCTGGAAGGATGATAAGCAATTCAGCCACATAAAATATAGAATATGAAACAATTGGGTCTGGGTTTTCTATGATAAACTTCACTACAGAAACATAAAACTGTAGTTAAACTGAAGTAAATTAGACCTTATGTCTCTTAAACGTAATCATATCACAAAGGGAAAAACCGTTGATGGCAATTTCTAAATGGAAATAGGCAAGTTTTATGACATGCATGGTATGATGGAAGATGAATGAACTTCTGTACTGCCCACAATGATTTACAGCTTTTTCTTCCACTAGGTGGTGCTTATATTTCACTTCTCTCCATGCCTGTATCAGTCCCTTTTCCCACCGCTCTGGTTATATGCTTCTGGAGTCAATTGTATCACAACAGATCAGAGTGCACAACTAAATGCTTCCTTTCAAAACTCATCTAGACTTTTTGCTAAATTAAAAAACAAAACACAGTTTTTTTTTTTTTGTAACGACACATAAATCCATACCTTTGGCATGGGGAACTGACATGACCCTGAGCAGTAGTATGCATCAAAAGACTTGGGGGAGATAATCCACTCGCTCCAGCCGATATCTGCGAAATCAACCTTTAAATATCTGCGAGCACAGTTCCTCGGCTCGTTCCATTGCTTCTTACGTGCTTTCTTAATGGTCTGCTCATCAAACTGCAGAAGAGGGTTCTTGTGCCGTGGATTCTTGCGAGGCTTCTTGCGAGGGCGCTTGACTGGTTTGCTCTCCATTGGATCATACGGACTGGTCTCATCCCATGTAGGTATCTCATAAGGGTACTCGGGGCCTGGAAGCTCATTATTTTGTAGCGGCAGCAGGATGTTGGTGGACCGTCTGGTCCGATGTTGCGAGGAGGCACTGCGATTATGTATTTCGAGCATATGAAGATTAGGCACCAGTCTGCTTCTGTGTCTCTGCAAGGTGGACACGACACTTTCGGGTTCGGAGATAGCCGAGTCGTTGGCGTAGACCAGAATGTAAGGAGACCTATCTGACAAGAGTTTCTTCCAAGGTTGCTGTCCTTTTGAGTCAATGTCAATGCCTATGAGAAGCTGGTCGTGATGCTTGGCTTGGTTGACTACGCGAGTAATGTCTTTCCACTGCCATGATATGAAGTCCCTGTACATTGTGGAGATGTTAATGGAAAAATGGCCGATTGTTCTGGTGGTGTTATCCACAAAGCTGAAACTCCAGACATCAAGGTGAATGTGACCTTGTCTTCTGAGATTATGGTGAGCACAACTCTTGTGTCTTGGGCATCTCTGGCTGCTGTTCTGCAGGTCACCGATGTAGTAGTGCAGTGTTGCTGAGAGAACATCCTCAGACTTGGTGAGGGAAGTGAGGTTGAAGATTTGTAACTGCTTATCATTTATGTTCCCTAACAGGAAAAAACACAAATTAAAAAAAGCCTAGCGTTATCATCACTCTTAACCTTAAACATTTCAGTAGGCAAATTGACAAGCATAATAAGACCGGAACTGAACTCTAGAGGGCGGTATGTCCACTCATTTGAAGTAACTCTGAGGTGTTTTTGTTATTTTGTGTCTTTTTTTTTTTTCTTTTTTTTTCCTTCAGTCGCATATACATGTAGGTTGCGCTTTTGGGGGGATTTTTATTTTTCAACGGTGTACGAACAACATCTAAAAAACCTAAGTTGTACTCTAAATAATGTTATTATTAATCGCTGCAGTGTTTCCCTTTCTTCCCGTGTTTCTGCTCTTCCCAGCGCCTTCACCATTTTAGTGATGCGTAAATGTGCAAGAAAGAGATTTATTCTGGTAATTAGATAACTAGTTTATTTTTGCTAAGTAGTAATGAAAAGGCATTACGATTCTGGTGTAGCAAAATTGCTTAATTTGAGCTTGTTTTTATGAGAAATCTGGCAACACTGGCGCAGACTATCATCCGAGCGTCAGTGTGAGCGAAGAGGCGTAGCTACTCCTCGACACGAGCGAGTTATTGTCATACCAGCGATTAAAGTGTATTAAACAAAGACATTTCAAACATAAAAAAGAGAATTCAATTAAATACATCAGTATCGAAATCGTTTAATCCACTTGCAAATACTGAGACGAACGCTCGCTTATTGTTTTACAATCAACGAGCAACATCAGTGCAAAAGTACCTTTAATAACATCTAAAAGTCTTAAAAGTAGCCTAACATATAAAATGATTTATGAAACGCTAAACGACGAGCTGTTCATCTTGACATGCTGTCTCACACAAATCGAAATCAACAGGTGTAATTGAAGTGAACCAGCAACGCAAGCTGTCTTAAAGAGACAGTTCACTCTAAAATGAAAACTTATAATTAAAACAAGTGAGGGAACCACTTTTGGTGCTATGTAGCACCATATCTTTAAATATGCTCTACAGCACCTCTGTCAAATGGTGCTATGTAGAACCCATAAGAGGTGCCGTTATATAGCATTTTGTTTCTTCAACAAAGAACCGCTGAAGAACCATCCAGGGGCTTAACAGGTTCTGTACATGGTAGCGGTGCTATATAGCACCTCAGTCATCCCAAAGAACCAGTGAAGAACCGCTGAAGAACCACTGAAGCACCAACATTTGGTGCTATACAGGTTCCCCTATGATTACGAGCCAAAGAACAACTTTTAGTACTATATAGCACCATTTTTTTTAGAGTGGCAGGAGAAGTTGAGGACTGACAGCATCAATCATCGTTACCATATAGGCTATGGGAAAAGGATGCAATTAAAGAGAATTAAAAAATCACTTTTTGTGTTTGATATAAAAGTCATGTTATACAGGTAGGCCTACATGTTTATAAAAACAGTGGGGCGAGTAAATGATTTGATTTTTGGGTAAACTAACCTATCCCTTTAGGATATCAAGCGCAAAACACCGACACAAACTCACTTAAGAGAAAAGGTGAGGTGATGTTACTATATTTCGTCAGTTACTATGAAATACATTGAACACCTACCCAAATGTCCTTTGAAGCTGCGGACAGTGTTCCCATCTTTGAGAGGGAATCCCGCGCTGGTGTATTTGGCGTAGAGCATCTGCATGTGTTCTGACAGCGTGTCCTGCTCGCTTTTCTTTGCATGCTGCTTATCTTGCGCTTCCACTTTTTGTCCAAATGGCACGTCTTTTGAGAAACCCATAAAGGGTGTTTTAAGCACAGCACAGTATCCACAGAACAGATAACCCCATCCCAACAGGAGGATAAACAGCCGTTGACAGCGATCCATGCTGGATGTACGAGACTGTTGAAGCTGATTTAGGTGTAGTATATCAGTGCTGAATGCGTTTCCAAACTCTTGTCTCTTGAGAGGGAGAGCATCACATGGACCACCAAAATAAGGCAAAGAGAGCGAGAAAAATAAAGGGGAAATTTAAACGAGATGTCACTTTGGTGTGCTCAAAAAGAATAGTCCAAATGCACGTTTCCAAAGATCGATGTTCACGCAGCAGATATCACAGTCCTTGCGCAAAATCTACGAGGATGTCCGTATGAGTTTGATCTGCTGTTGTCCTGATGGTCAGGCTTGATCCTCGGTTTTGTGTGTGAGCGATGCTGTTCTCAGCCAATCGCGCCTCTTCCCTGCGTTCATTGAAGGTAAAGCTTGTTGCGCTAGTAATATATAGGGCTTATGGGAGCAGTCGGACAGTGTTGGGAAGTCCGAATGATTTCCGCGAATCGGTTCTTTTGAACGATTCGTTTCAAAGAGCCGGTTCAATAAAAAGATTCTTCTGTTCTTTACGTCATCACGTGTTCCCTACCATCTCGGCGAGGCATTATGTACAACTAACTTTAAGAGTGTTAATTGTAGCCTATGCATCGCTCCATTTGATGAAGCCATAATCCAGCTCAGAAGACTCACTTTTGTTTTGCAGTTTTAAATAGAAGCTAATTTATTAAAACCTTACCTCTTGTTTCAAATGCGCATTAATAAAACTGTAAAGCTACAACGCAGTTCTTAAACTTGTATCCAGAATCTTTTATTTAATGTCTGCTATAGATGAAGTAGTAGTAGCCTAGTAGGCTACCTTTTGCACCCGTGGTCAAATCAAGGTTTAGTTCCTAAGACGGTTCTCGATTAGCTGATTCGCTTGACATGACCGACTCGGTTAGAGAATCACTTTGTTCATTCAGTCTGACTCAAGAACTAATAGTTTAGACCGGTTTTGTGAACCTTATCAACTGATTCATTGCTGATAAGTCCCGATACAGTCGGATACTATTCTTCACAAAATGAATGGAAGAGGAAAGTCTACGCGTGTATTTGAGAGAGAATGAATGAAAGAATAAGTACAACACGTGAAAAAATGCCTTCTTTATCGACTTAAAACGGACGTTTAGGGCATCAAAACAAACTCAACAGACTTTTACGTCTTCATCGTTCACACTTTCAGCGGTCTCTGAGCGACTGTATGAGTCATGTGGATCTGTGTTGTAAAGCTCGACAGTGAGATCCGTGAAACGTCTCTCAGCAAAGCTGTGTGTCTGGGTTGACGCGCTGAATGACATGGCTTATGGGGAGCATTAAAGGCTCTCTGTCCCATTTAGCTGAGCTCAATGGCGATGAGCAGACACATCCTGCACAGCAGAGTCTGATCCGGATGCTGCACCGCGTCCCCTCCGCACACCAGACCCGCGTGCACGGCTTCAATATCCTCTGTCATGGCCTCTCTTTCAGGATCATTGAGGAGGAAGTGATTGACTCCCACCCCAGACATCTGATGCCAGTGGACTTATATTTTCAAGATATGGTTTTGTCAGATCTGTCCGAAGTGTAATTGCTGGATAGTGAGAAAATATGTGGTCTGCTGTCAATAACCTATATTTATCATGTTTTATTTCCCACTAAACTCTCTTAGTCTACGTTAGGATAAGAACCCAGATTTTCACAAGCACATCTGCTATGTTGATTTGTAGGTGTATGAATGAGCTGTGCTTGTGAGGAACTGAAGTGGGCAGTTTCATCACACTGCCACTCTACCACATGAATAAGGACTGTGGCCGGTTAAGTTAAACAGTTATGAATGTGGGTGAATCACCACCCACTTCTTGAGCCCTCATCCTGGTGGTGATTAAACATAAACTTTATGTAGGGGTATATATATATATATATATATATATATATATATATATATATATATATATATATATATATATATATGGCATCAACAAGTACCATGAGCCACCAACCTAGCAATATCTTTTTGACTCCTTTTTGTAAATGATCAAAGACAGAATTATTGACTGATGGATATTGATATGCCGGAACTCTCTGCATTATCTTAGGATCTGAAATCATGTGGACTGGGTGTCCTTGTCTATTTCATGGAGTGTTTGGCAGCTTTTAGTCAAAATTAAGGTACAATCAGCCGTGGGGACATGAAAGAACCCTCATGTTTCTGAAGGGCTTTATCTTTGATTTGTGCAGACAAACAGAGGAGTTGTTTTAGATAAGAGCACAATACAAAGCTCAGGTTCCCAAGTAAGTGACTGCAGCATCAGACATTCTCTGAAAGAGATTCTCTCAGTGCCTCAGACGTGTGACTGCAGACAATAATGGCAACAGTGGTTAATAGAAATAAAAATAACACGACGCAAATGAAATCAGTACATTTTTATTGACTTATTTTATTCAATATTTTATATAATGAATCAGTCAATGTATCAATATAGCAAAAAATGCATTCTATACATCCAGACGTTGTGCTGTTCTGGTGTTGTCCTCATCTTTTCTGGTGACATGATCATAAATGACAACATGCACATATAGGTCAGATTGGACAGGAATTCGGATGAAGCTATCACCAGGTATTGCCTGTTGGGTTAAAGAAATAGTAATTAGGATTAAACCGATATTTTATTTATTGAATAGTTTATGCTACGTCAGTTCAAATCTACTTTAGTAGAGCAAAGAACACCACAACTGGATCTTCCATAGTAAGTTTAAATGACTGTCAAACTACTTGAAGGACTAAATCTTTCCAGTTATATCTGAGAAAACATTATTCATTGCACCAATTAGTATTTCCATACTGATCTTTTACAGACATTGTGTTACCTATTTAATTAATATATACTTTATATATTTTCAAAAGACCCCACAGCATAGAAATTTAAGTAGCATTTAAAATAGAAATTCTATTTATATTACTACAGTTGAGAAAAAAAAAAAAAAAAAAAAACCTTGCAGAATAAGTGTGATTTGATGTTTAAACATCAGTTTGGGTGTGACTTTAAAATATGGACTTCATTGGGTGCCTCCACCGAGAATAAATAAGATCTTAAGCCAGCTGGGATCCATTATTAACGAGTAACTGTGTCAGAAGATTTAAGTTTACGTTCATTCTATGTATTTACTGTACGTCAAACTTGTCTGGCTACCATACCAATTTTGTTTAGAGCCAGGATAAATGCAAACATATGCTGAACATTCCCCAAAAAATGAAATAAAGCAAATGAAAAGCATTAGCTCTTGATTTATAAGGATTGGTTATCAAACTAAACCACCAACTGCTACTTTGGAGGGATAACCAGCATATTTCCATCAGAAGCGAACACAACCCAGAGAAGAAGAATTTGGGCTTAAAATTTTGAAATGTTCACAACACTGGCTCTATTTAACAGGGCGATAAAACAAACAAACAAACAAACAAATCAAATCTAGGGTTTCATATGCCATGGTTCCAACAGTTTGTATGAAGGAATGCATCCACATGGGCAATGAGGTCATGCCTGGTGGGGGCCTGAGGTTGGATTCTGGGTGCACGGGCGGTTTCAGTGTCTGGGTTCCTTAGCCTCCCCTCGTTTTTAATAGCCGGCCTGGTTGGGGTGTGCTCGACCACAGGCAATACTCGCCTCTGCCATCTCGCCCTCAACGAGGCAGCCTGGGCGAGTTTGTGTTCAAAGAGGCCGGTCTGCAGCGTTGCCTCTTTTCTAAAATAGCATGCACTCATAGCTCCTGGGCACACAGGCAAAAAAAAATGTGGCACAGGTTCCAGGACTGAATTTTGTGGTTCGTTCAAACCCACTCTGATGGATATTTCGAGAGATTGAAACAAAACTGCTACCCAGGTGCAACAATACAATCTCTCCACTTCCCACCGAGGCTATTTGATATCACGAAAGAAGGGTTTCACAAAGACTTTCAAATGGGATGACTCTTGAACATTGCTGTTATGCTTTTATGTGTGCATGATTATAAATTTGTCTTTACGATCAACTGATTAGACACGGCATCTAATAGTACAGAGACAATACAATGTTCAATGTTTAAATCTTAAGTCTTCAGTCTTGAGTTATTCATTGAACAAATACTCAGTTTCACATAGTTCAGGGGCTGTATTCACAAAACATTTTTATCTTACCGCTAAGAGTTTTCTCTTAAAACCTTAAAAGCTGCTGAGACAAACATTTACTAAGGAACAGAGAAAAGTCTTAAGCTAGCAGTAAGGGTGGGGTTGACCTCGTTGCTATAGAATAGATGATGTCAACATGCTTACTAATTATGCCCACAGTGATTGGCTGATGAAGGAGGGGTCTCTGTCGGTGATTTAATTATCGAATTATTGTAGAACGAGGTATAATGTTGCCAAATTCAAATAAAAGTTTTAAAATAAAAATGTCATATTCAAATAAAAATTTTAAAATGTAGGCTAAATGTCACTAATTAAACAACTATATGTTCTGCTAATTGTCAGCCTCTTACATGTCTGCATCTCGAGAGGTTGTAGAATTCAAGTGAAAAATTATATTTTATAAACAAAGTTCGGGATGAGCACGTTCAAATGGTCTATCTACACACGGTATTGGCCATACACAGTCGACTCACCTAGTTACCTCGACAGTTTTCTGTATCCATTCGCCACCCCATCTCCTCACTCTCGGCTGGTTCCTATTTCCATGATACGAGGGAGTACTCTGGGTTTGGGCAAAATTCAGAGCTCGGAGGAGCCTCTTTTTGGACAGCACACCAAATATGCTTATTTTACTCTTTTACTCTATTTGATAATTTGTAAGTGTGAACTTGTGAAAGCAACTGCCACATTATTTATTTATTTTCCAATTATTATTATGTCATAGCAGATTAAAATCTATATGTCAAAATATTTATTGCATTTATGAAGATATCACTTTATTGCCAGCAACAGCCATTTTAGGATTGTTTGTGATTTGGTCTTAGTGACTTTTCACAGGTTTAGGAGCAAGCTTTAGAGCTAAAATGCTTTGTGAAGTACTCTTAGAGCAAACATTTAGGAGTGCTAAATTTAGGAATGACATGCCCATTATTTTTAAGAGTTTCTCCTAAATTGGCAAGTTAGGAGCTACTTTTAGCCTTAATATGTTTTGTGAATGTGGCCCCAGGTGTTTTTTTTTTTTTTTTTTTAACTTATGGATGTTAAATGAGAGCTAAAAGATGACTTAGAAGGTCAGTACTCTCGGTTTACCAATGTATCACAAGTTCTGCTCATACCAAACATGCTCACCTCTGGGTCAACATTCAAGATTTTCAGATCTTTCTTGAACTGGAAGAGCAGACCACTTGGATTCTCTGTGATTACTTCATAGTTTGAGCTGGCATTATGTTTGGCCACCTGTGTTCCCCAGTTGTAGAAGCTGAAAAAAGTTAGGGTTAATATGTTTAGAATAGTTTAAGAGATATCAAAATGCATGACTTATATATAGTGAAGTAATATAGTGAAGAATATAAACTACAAAGTAAAAAGAAAGTTCACCTGACAAAATGTCAGGATGTCTTGTGTGCTATTTATAAGAAGATAAAATGAAACATGTTTCCAGTTTGATAAAACATGCACTTAGAAAGCCAGGTGTTAAGTTATAAGGAATCTTGTAAAGAAGCAGTTTTCCAATGGCATTCATTTTGTTTCTTTATTCTTGTTCTACTTATTGATGCAAGTGAAAGACAGGAGAACAATCAAACTCTTGATATTTAGACTTTTACTCTACTCTTTTACATTTACCTCTATGCATGTAATTCAGAAGATCTTTTTACACCTTTCTAAAAATGTCAAATGACTGAAAGCAGTCTGGCTGCAGAACGTCTTCAATTAAAAAAAAGAATCAATACACAATGCCTTCTAATAACTCTAAGAGGAAAGTTTAACTAACTATTAAATGTATTAACCACAAATGTATTTGTACATGTACTGATGTATTTGCAAAGAAACTGACAAAATTGTTAATTTATATATATATAAATTAACAATTTTGTCAGTTTCTTTGCTTGGGCAAATACATTCACGGGAAAGCACATTGTACTGTGTTAATATGAAGGATTTTTCTGAAGATATTTTTTCACGGGTGTTTTAACCATAGTTTGAATTACACATTGCACTGCGTTCTAGGGCTAAAGGAAATGTCCTTAAACTTAACAGATAATGTTCTGGAAGAAAAGTACCTTTTTAAGTTTTTCTACAATTTTCCATGTGAATTTTTTAAAGGGAAAGTTTGTTACTTTGAAAAGGTAGCCATTTTACTATTTTAGGCTTTGGCATGCTTGTTAGACAGACATTTCACTGACGTATCAGTTTCCCTCTAACTGAATCCAGAGACTCTGGAACATTTATTTGAATATGTTCAAGAATAGATACCCAGCTTCAAAAATCTTTATTCACACTTAAGCTTCTACTTAACTTACGAGACATTCCAGGCTAAGGAAATCTTTCTCACAGCAACAAAAAAATTCCTCTGTCTACACTGATCAATCTAAAGATTGAGAACCAGCAGGCCATTCAAAATGGCAGTGAGAATAAGTCTAAATGTAATTAATGCACGCAATGAGCAATAATGAAAAAAGAGACTGTCTAGCCTGTGTTAGTGCTTCTCATCACAAGCTCAACTGCTGGGAGACAGCTGCTTTTGCAGAAAAGAAATCAAAATGTCACACTCTAAGGCAGTGAGGGTTGCTCCAATGGACCTCAGCTTTTCCCAAGCAGTAGTTTGTGGTCCAAGAACAAAGCTGGACTTTGGGGAGAGGCTCTTTATAAATCCGAGGGAGAGGCACATGGATGCAAGAGCATTTTATTCTCCGTTGTGATAACACTGTGGACGTCAGCCAGCGCTCTATACATTTTGTATTGCCGCAATCTAAGGGTCCAGAACTTCTTATAAACAGCATCTGTATATAATATACTGTATACACACAAACAAACTTTGAGATATGATCCTTTGGTTGATTTTAAGCTAGGGAGGATTTGGTTCAGCAGGAGTCACCGGTTCAGTATAAAGACACTTGGATGTTTGCATGACATTTGTAAAAATATTATATTCTGGGATTATCAACTAAATTAAAGGATAACTCTGACAATCAGGGATTGATGTCATTGTGGTGTTAAGTATTTATAGAGTTTAAAAACACAGGAAGAGAGTTGCCAGTATCCCTGCAGCGCTTGCCCAGGATCAGCGCTTCTTTACACACCCAATGTGAGCAAATATATATAAAAAAAGGACATGATTGAAGTCCATTTTTACAGTCCCATCCTATGGCTGTACCATTTTGAAATATCTCCAGTTTATAATAATTTATTATATATGGCTCTGAGTGTAAGAGAGAGACGCAATATGGAAAGACACCTCAAACTTCCCTGACCGCCATTTCCTGTCAAGGTGACCAGAAACCATGGTGCTGGTCACCAAAGCAAACAAAATTGTGCCTGAAATGAAAAGACTGGCTAATAAGATGTAAATAAATTGTAATGGTCTGAATCAAACATCCTTGCTGGGTCTCTGCTTGCCATTTTGCATCACAGGAAAGACATCCTTCGGTTGCTATTGGAGTGACTGCCGTCACGGTAAACATGGCAGACCCACACAAAGAGACAGATTCTGTGGAGAAATACAGTGATGCATGAAATGACAAGTTTAGCCCTTATTCTGTTTGCCTTTTGGATCAAACCTTGTAGTCCTACATGGATTTCTCTTCACAAAAAAATTTTACGTTTTCACTTTTCTTCTCTTCATATGGTTTGTAACATATACAAAATGTAAAACTTTGTGAAGGACTTAGAATCAAGGATGCATATTCACTTCCTCCTTTTTAAAATAAGGTTTGACAGCATTTTCTGTGTCTATTTATACTGAAACGCCATATAGCAATTAGCATTTTTGGGTTGACCACTTTTATGCAATGGTAAACCACTTACTTTTGGTCAAAGAAACAGGACAGATGTGAGATATTTTAACAGAGAACATGAAAAGATGGGCAGAAAAATGCTCCAGAGCCTTTAAATTTTCGAGTCACAGGAAGCGGGAAGACCGGCTGGGCTCTCTGAGCATTTGGTCTATTTGTTTTGTGATTAAAAACGCATGAGTGTGGCAACACGTGTCATTTGGGCATGTTCTTTGGCAATTTTGGTCCCACATTGTCCCTACCGACGTTTCACCAGGTAACACGAAATGCTTAATATTCATAGTGCAGCTGGCAGCTGTTTTTTTTTATTATTTTTTTTTATTGTATAATATGTTGTTCAAATGTAATGTAATGTCTTGTACGTATGGTGTATATCATAAGTTGTATTGTCACATGGTAGATTATAGGACCCCAGGAAGAATAGCTTTTAGCTTATGCTGAAGCTAATGGGGATCCAAATAAAACAAACAAACAAAAACCCCACCCACACTAACTTAGCAACGTGTGAAAAACCTGGACTTTGTGGAAACAATTATCATTCTGTTAATAATAGGTCTGTGTCTTTACCATTACACTATAAAACACTGAGAGAGAAAAGGATGTTTGTGTACAGCACTGCTCTATGGTTACCAAACTAAAGCCTGATGGAGTGTTTTGAAAATGTTTTAAAAGCTGTAACTCTATGGATCAATAAAAGCTGTAACTCTATGGATCAACGAGAAAGCGAACAGTCCAGTTTGTAAACTAGAATTAGTGAGATATCTGTAAATGTGCTGCTCTGAGTCAATATAATATCTATCTATCTATCCATCCATCCATCCATCCATCCATCTATCTATCTATCTATCTATCTATCTATCTATCTATCTATCTATCTATCTATCTATCTATCTATCTATCTATCTATCTATCTATCTATCTATCTATCTATCTATCTATCTATCTATCTATCTATCTATCTATCTATCTATCTGTCTGTCTGTCTGTCTGTCTGTCTGTCTGTCTGTCTGTCTGTCACAGAATATACATGAAAAGATGCACAGATAGCAAATACAATCATTATGACACCATTTTAAAACATTTAGGAATTATGTAATTGCATTCTGGTCATATTGTTATTTTCATTATTATTAATAAATCAGAAACAATGTTTTCTAAGACCTAAATTCAACGTCTTGGACTTTCTTTCTATATTACTAAAGATTTGTCTAGAAATTTAAAAAAGTCTCACTACACAGAGAACGAAATTTTAGTTATTATGAAAGTTAATTTCACTTTTGTCAGCCCTTTTTAAAATTCTCTAAATTGAATGTGATTGTCCTCAGCTGGTGGCCATGACTTTTGTACACTTTATTTTTGTGGTGAGGCAGTCAAAGTCTGTCAGCTGTAGTGTGGATTCATGCATCTGTACGAGAAGAACACAGCATCTGCTCCATCTTAGTGGCAACCACAAGCACTGCCTGTTATTGTTCCCATGAGAAGGATGGTGGAAGAAAGAGAGAACACAGAGAGAGAAAAAAGGGACTAAAAGAGAAATAGGGAGTGAAAGAGAGATGGGGCTGAGAGTACACAGGAAATGAGAATGCTTATGCTTTAGTGTAATTCCTTTACTTACTTTGATTAGATAATGTGCTGTGGCAGTTAGGATGTGGATATACAAACACAAACATGCTTTAGATGTTTTAAAATCCCATTTATTTAAAATCCTATTTAAAGGGGGGTATCACACACAGTTTCTGCCAATCTCATGTTTCACGAGTTCACACTTACAAATAATCAGATAGAAAAATGTATGCGTAGTAGTATGCGTATTTGGCATGCTGTCCGAGGAGAGGGCTCCGAGCTCGGTATTTTGGCCGAACCCAGATTACTCCCCCCATTATGGTTAGTATTCTGGAAAGTAACCAGTGCAGGTGTGAGGAGACGGGGTGGTGGAGGGATGCTGTCAAACTGTCGAGGAATATGGGTGAGTCGACCGTGTCTTATATATGCTTTCACTCGTGCTGATTGGGTAGATATGTTGATTACTGATTGCTGACAGCTGGCCGAGATGACGTGATGATTAGTCAGATTATTTGAACGTTTCTCCTCCTGAATTTTGTAAATAAAACATCATTTGTAATCTTATAGAGTATCTATCATATAGAGTAATATTGCATCCTTCATATCTCCAAAAAATCTTTAGTTTTATCATATTTATAAAAGATAGATATGCTGTACCGAGTCTTTCCGAAAAAAGCCGAGCTCCTGGAGGTGTGTCTGCCGTCAGTGCCGTGGGCAGAGCTAAAGAGTCACAAGCACACGCAGCTTTTGCGTAGAGATCGTCTGCAAGTTGTGACATCATTATAAATAAAAAAGGAACAAAAACATTTGTGTTGTTTACATTTTATGCACTTGCGTGCCGATTGCCAACAAAACACAGACATCTGATGCAGCTTTATTCACCACCCGCAATCTGCAAATCCAGCGCCGGACTGGGACTTTACGAAAATATTATTGTTTACAAAATATTCATCACCGAAATCCCAGGAACAAACAAACATATGTGCACAACTCCGTTGCTGCCCCGGAAAAACAAACTTCATCCACTGTTCCCTTAACGCTGGGTTATTTGGGAAGCTGAAAAAGGTAATCTTTCCCTCACAACCAAAAACACACTCCTTTGGTGACAGGAGTTGCATCTCATTTCGGAGGCTGCATCTTCGGAGGTCACATTTGAAGGCTGCATACGTCATCAAGGATGTCATAAGAAAAGTAACCGTAATAAAATTGACTGATATTCACTGTGAGGTGTAAAATACTGTAATTTCTTTCTTACTTTGCAATCTAATGGTTAATTTTCTTAAATTAGACTTTCTTAAATGCAGCCTTCAAAGGGTGCAGCCCCTGAACAAAGGGACACAGCCACTGTTGAAAAATCTCTTGGCTTCCGTATCCCGAACGAAACGCGATGATGGGTGTAGTCTTCCTCTTGCTCTGGGTGATGTGTGTGTGCACGCTTATCAGAGAGAAGTGCCTATACAAGAAATTCCGCCGTTTTATGACGTCATACAGGCCATACTCGAAAGAAATTGCCGAAACGTCCACAACTGGAAGTTGTATATTTGGCACAGAAATACTCCGTCATATGTCCAGCTCGTGTTTTGAAACTTTGGCCATGTTTAGCATGAGAATGCAACTCTTGTAACAGTGTAAATAAGTCAGAATGCATGAAATAGCATTACACCCCCCCTGCAGACTGCAGTATTTTAATAATATTTATTTGGGGTTCACTGTTTCATATTTCCTATTTTAGCAGAGAGGTCAAGGAATGCACACCTGATGGGGTCATTTTTGTTATTTATGAAAATGTGTTTAAGTGAGTTTTATCTGACCTGGTCTGTGTAATGCTTCACAATTCAGTTTTTAGACCATACAGTGCAAATGCAAAAATTAAAAAAATTAAACCAAATGTTAATTTTTCTTTTTTTCCAGTTACTTCATCAATGTATAATTGCCATTATCTATCATTTTTTTTTAAATTTTCTGAAGTCACAGTTTAGCTAAAGTAAAATTGAAAAAAGAATTTAAAATGGCATTGATTAAGTAACGTTACTGATGTAACCCTCATTCCCTGATGGAAGGAATGGATACGTTATGTCGACTGACAAATGGGGTCACACTTGGGAGCCCTACTCACCTCTGAGTTTTAAAAAAATGGCCAATGGAATTGGTGAGTGGAATTGGTGAGTGGAATCTGCATGCCGAGCAACTCCCCCATACATATGGGTAAATAAGATGGTGGCATGCATCCACTCATTCAGGTTTATGCTGAAGAGCCGAGACGAGTCATATGGACTGACCCGTTTGGCAGTGCTATATATGGAAAGATCTCTGCGGTAGGTACTGCCAAGACATTGATGGAACTACTAAAGATACAGAGACGGGGAAGAGCAGAATCTGCCCCTTTGCCAACATGGAAACCATTCCATGGAAGAATACACATATGGGATTACCAAGAGGTAATCACAACATATGGGGCATCTAGCCCAGTACCAGGGCTGACCGACCGGGCATGCATCTGGAGTACTGGGCCTGGTGTCGGACACCTCTGCCGTGTCTGAATGCTGAAGGATGCTCGGAAGAAACTCAATACAGGGTTCACTAAGTGGGGAACTCACCTGGAGAGTAAAGAAGGTTCTTGAATTCCCCCTTAGAGGGGACTGGTGCTGCAAGCGAGACACAGAGGCAGCCTTCCAGCACATTACCTGTTTGTACTCAACACACGGGAAGAAACCGGCTCCAGCCAGAGATTGTAGAATCGTGTAGATGTGTGCCAAAGAGGCTCCGGACGACAACACACAGGACGAGGCAACCCTCAGAGTGGAGTGAGCCCTCATTCTGAGGGGGCACGGCACGGCTTGGGGTTGATATGCCAAGGTGATGAAGTCCACTATCCAGTGAGCCAACCTCTGCTAGGAGACAGGATCATGTGGAAAAAAGGCAGGCCTGAACTCAAGGCATGACTCGCTGACCGAAAATGCCTGCAGGTCCCCCAACCTCTTGATGGAAATGAGCGTGCAACCATCAAGACTCTTCCATGTACCTGAGGGCCAGGTGTGCCAAAGCGTCCATGCCGAGGGGTGCCTTAATCAGGGAGTAAAAGAGCGGGCAGTTGTAAAAAGTAAGCGCACTTTGTCGGCATCCTGCATCTCTGCAAGTTATAATCAGAGACGGCTTTCCTGGACTACCAAGGTGGACATTGTCTGGTCGAGGGCCGGCGCTGTGACTTTTGTCAGTCGTTGTGCGCAGTTCCTGCATCAACCCCAGCTTCAAACTACTCTTGTGCAGTTCTTTTAGTGCTTTGGCCAGATGAACTTGCATGATGGCCATCATATATAGGGTGGAGACGGCCTGTCCAGCGGTACTGTAAGCCTTAGCAGCCAGTGCTGCCGTCATCTTACAATTGCACGCTCCACCTGAGGAATCTCCACTAACCCCCAGTGGCCCCACCATTGAGGGTAGTGCGAGTGTAGGAGACTGCAATGCATCTTTGGGAAGTAAAAGGTGCCTTCCATGACTTCGTGCATTTCCGGGAGGAAAGGCACTGGGGCAGGATGCTGCTGTGAACCACGTGCCGCACCAATTAATCATCCAAGCGCAAGTGCTCAGGACAAGGTGGAGGGTTCCACTCAAGTCCAATGCCTGTGGAGGCCTGGGCAAGCATGGCCATCAACTCAGAATCTTATTCAGCATGAGCGACCACCACAGTGGGGAAGCTCAGCTTCATCTTCCTCTCCAGATGACAACAGCCCACTCTCCGATGCAGCTATCGACATCTGATCCTCACCTGGAATGCAGAATGACACGCTGGGTCCTCCATGAGAAGGACCCGCTTCATCATCTGGCAGCTCGATGGCACATGACATGCTAGAGGAGTGGGATGTCCGTGGGGACTGGCCCAGAGGAAACGCTCTCACTGTAACCCTCAGGTCCCCCAAAGTGTCCCCCAGATTCGCGGCTCTGCTTTGTGCAGAGGCAGTGGGCTGGGTAACAGCAGAGGGGACTCTGGCCTTTTTGAAGAAGAAGAGTTGTGACCACAATGTCGACATGGTCATGCTCTCGCAATGATAAAATGAACCATCCACGAAAGCCGTTTCAGAATGCTCATGGCCCAGACATGTGAGACAGCAATCATGGCTGTCAGATGAGGACAGGAAACAACCACATCCAGAAACGCAGGAAGCTTGCTGCACATGCTTACTCTTTTAGGGAAATCTGCTTGTTTGTGTTGAATCGCTGCAGTTAACCGTGCAATATGCTATTTTATGAAAGGTGAAATACCCCTGAATGTGCCCTTTCACCGGCAAGAGAGATCTCCTCTGTTGCATGCTCTTTCTTCTTTACAGGTGACTGGAAAGTGTGATCGCTGCATGCAACTACTCAGCTCCGAAGCAAAAATATGAATGAGTGGATCATCTTATTTACCCGTATGCATGGGGAAGTGGCTCAGCATGCAAATTCCACTGGCCGTTTTTCTAAAACTCAGAGGTGATTGGGCTCATAAGTGAGACCCCATTTGTCAGTCGACATAACGTCATAGTGACTGACAGATAGGGAACCCGAAAAAAATGAAAAATTAACGTTTGATTTCATTTTTTTTATTTTTGCATTTGCACAGTATCTGAAAACTGAATTGTGAAGAGTTACACAGACCTATCCTAATTATTGTATTTATTGACATTTGTTTAAACATTTGTTCTTAATAATCAAGTCTATGTAATGGAATGAGACAAGAGTTTTTTGTAATGTTATGTATTATTTAGTAAAAGCGGGAAAATTGTGTATATAAAGGTAACCATAGTAGTAGTTAGCATTAGGTTATAGTTAGCACTGCTTAAATTAGGTTTTGGTGCTCAAGAAACATTTATTATTATGAATGTTGAAAATGGTTGGGCTGTTCACTGAAGTTTAGAAACCACAATATAGTGTTTCTGTTTCTTTGACGAACAGAAAGTTTGAATATTTATTTAAAATACACATTTTTTTTAAGTAATATTTTTTAATTATTTTACTCTAATTGTTTTTTGTTTTTTTTTAACCATTTTATTGTCTTCTTGTTAACTTAAAGACCACAAACTAAAATAGATTTCCCAGGGAGGTATTTATTTATCTTGAATAAATCTTAGCAAGTTAAGTGCTCTTAAAGGAAACCTCTATGAAGATCAGTGACATAGACTTTCTTTTTGGATGGTTATGACTTCATAACTTTTACAGAGGATCACCATATTAATATAATATTAATATCAGAGGATGAAAAAGACATTATTCGTAATTTACATACACACTTCCCCTTTAATGCACTGGCCAGGGCAAAAAGATGCCTGCTCTTCCTAAATTTTGACGAGGAAGTCTTTTTTTGGTTTTCATGATATTTTGTGCATATAATTTTTTTGGAGTGGATATCCTTTTCACAAAGACAAATGATTCAGGGATCAGATGGATACTGCTTTCATGCACATAAATCTGAGAAAATCTAACCTTTGAGATGTTCAGTAGCACATCTATTAAAAACATAGTCACCGGAAATCATCATGGATGGGTCATAATATAAGTAGGCTTACCTTAAGTCAGTTGTTTTTGGCAAAAACCTTTCCTTTCCGCTGAAATATGGTTCAAAGTCTTCGAATTTGAGTCGGTGGGAGTAGTCTATATACCCAGATATTTCCTGTCCACGAGAATTTCGGTCCCTTATGAAAATGATGGACTGCAAGAAAAACAGGAGGACATACTGTATAAATAATCTGGAGTGCAATATGCTATCCTGAGAAACTAGGCAAAGATATAAATCATTGCAATAGGGAAGATTCTGTTACAAATACACCGTTAATAAAATTGTGTAAAGTCCATACCATGAATTTAAAAAAAAAAATTAAAAAAGGATTGGTGGTGTGCATTTCAGAAACACTGCACAGTTCAGTCAGCAGTTGTTTTGTCTGGATGGTAATGATGAAAGAATAACTTGCAACCACATCTGCTGTGAAGAGGATCTTTGTTTTGGCTTGTCTGTTTACCTCTACAATACAGCGAGAGGAAGAGTCACACTTCTTTTGTGAAATCATCCTTTTATTGATAGCATAGTCATTGATATCACATTTGCACTTCTATCAGATCCCTGGCCATCTGTGGATTTTCCTTACATGTGCAGGATAAAAGTGAGATAACTAGCAGTGCAGACTTGAAAAGGAACGGTCTTCCTTTAGATGTTTTAAACAGATGCTATCGGGTTCACAGCTGGCCAGGGGCTGATCCAGCTACCTTATCTGTGGCTTTTGCGCTCCCCCGTCAATCTTGAAAAGAAATCATCAGGCAGGGCGAGGAATTACAGTGGGCAGAAAAAGGATTGGAGATCATCATTGCAGAAGAGGAATCAAAACCCTCTATCCCACAGTAATACAATGGCAGAAAGGTTTCCTCTCGCCCTCATAAGTCCACAAGCCAAGTGATAAAACAGATCTGTTTCCAAGAGTTTCCTGTAGTTTAACAGAACAGGTGCTGTACCTTCAACAAGTTTCCTCCGTTACTGTATCTGATATAGGAACAGCCACTTATAAGCAAACATTACTTAAAAACTATTTCAGTTATGAATTAACTAAAAAGGGGTGGAAATTGTAGAATTTGTGCATTCTTCCGATATTCTTCCAATATTAATAAGGGTATATACACAATATATTGGTACCATCTTAGTTATTGATTTTGATATTTAAAAAAAAAAAAAAACTGTTTGGTTTGAATAAAAAAAATATTTGTATTTTTTCCTGTTTAATTTATTTAGATAAAATAATATACAATACCATCTTCAGTGTCACATAATCCTTCAGAAATGTTAATTAGTTGTGCTACTTGATTATTTCTTTGGAAACCGTGATACATTTTCAAGATTCTTCAATGAACAAAGTTCAACAGAACAGTATTTCATTATAAACAGCACATTTGAACAGATACTCTAACTCTTGAGTAATGTGGTATTAAATGAAGAGAACAAACTGAGCAGCTTTTATCACTGGTCTGGCTGGTTCATGAGGATGTTTTCTCAGGTAGGATTTACCAATGACGCATTTCTTTCAGGGCTCAGACGTGTGTGTCAGGGTGGTATGGTGGCACCCTCTTGGATGCATAACACTTTTTTGAGTGGAAAGCAGGGCCTCTTGGTGCTCTCCGGCCTGGGAACAATCCTGCACTGTCAGGGAGGCTTGCAGGTGTCTGAGGGTGTCAGCTGGCCTCTGTTTATTATTGGTGGGTTGTGCTTTAGGAGGAATCCCAGGCCATCACTAACAACTGTGTAAATTTGTCGGGGTAATGAAAACATGACCTGGATGAGAGGAATGCTTGAGGTCGGAGTCCTTTTTTTTGGCAGGCTTACCCTTGTCCCTCTTTAGGTGTTCCTTGAGGGGGGGAGGGGGTTGCTTATTTGACTTGGACATGACTTCACATATGGGGTTGTGTAATAGATGCAGCGGTGAGTCCAGATGTGCTGAGGTGTTCTGCTTCTGTTGGGATCAGCCAGAATCGCATTTGGCCTTTAGAAAACTGACTAACTAAGAGGGCTTGGAAGTACTCTACAGGACTTCACAGGGCTTCAAACAAAAATACTCTAAACTGGCAACCTGATGCACATTCTTCTCTTTTCAGTCAGAACATAGAAATTCCACCACCTCTGAATTCACATAACCATCCACCTGCCATTATCCTAGGGCTAAGAATGCACAAATGAAATCGCATGAATGAAATGTGCGGAAAAAAAAAAAAAAAAAAAAAAAAAAAAACAATGTGTGAACAGTAAATTGAGTAAATTCTAAACAAAATATTAATATATGCACTCTTAAAAAAAAGGTCTGGGATTCAATATTGAACCCTAGGGTTCTTGACTCAGTTAAAGAACCCTTAATGCAAAAAAGTTATATATAAAAAATATATAACTATATATCTATATATAAAGAAATGTCTGATAGCACAATACTTTCATGTTTAATGGGCTTTTTGCTTACTAGTCATAAAGTACAATACAATTTATTTTAAATGAAAATAAATTAATTAAAACTAAATACATAAAATGATCCCATGTTGGGAACCCCTAAAATGTTTTAAATATGAAGTGCCTATCAGAACCTTTTAAGGTTCTATATAGAACCTTTTCTTCCAAGAGTATACATAAACACACGTTTCCTGGGGAATTTTTCAAACCTGCATGGACAGAAGGCTGTAATTGTGTAAATGTTAAATTTGGCCAACATTTGCATGAGATTTTGGACAAATCAATTAAGTAAAAATGTATAATGCGTTTAACAGTGCTTGTTGAACAACTAGTGTGGTGGTTTTTAAAGCTTTCTGACCATTTTAAACGTAGTCTGCTCATATAGCCGAAAATCAATGTTTAAAATGGTTAAAAAAGCATTATAAATATAAGACAACACAGTGCAGCTACAACAAATGATTTGAACTTGCCGGTCATAATGTTTAACTTCTTTTTTAATGTCTTTGACAGACTTACCAAGTTTCTGTAAAAATGTATGCAATACGAATGAAAATAATCAAAAGATGCTGCTTCCTTTTTCTTATAATGACAGGGTGTGTCAGAAGACAGATGTCCTGGCTCGAGGAACAAAAATGTACAACTTAACCATACTGAAAGACGAGTTGCTCATTTTGGCAGCTGGACATTCAAATTGGGTTTGCTTTGAGAATTTTAAAATAGTTTGATATATATTCAAAAGAAGAAACTGAGAGTAAGAAAAGAACGTAATCAAGACTTGTTACCGTGGGACAGCAAATTCAAAGCAGGTGGTGGAACTATGACAGGACTTTTTGGGAAATACAGAAATAGGATTGTGTCAAGTTATGTGGTTGTGAGAAGAAAAGAATGTACGTCAAAAACTCCCGAAAAAAAAAAAAAAAGGAGGAAAGGACAAAATAAGCTTGTTTATACAGAGGTTGAAGGGGAGATGGGATTTAAGCAAATGTTTACTCAAGTGCTTGGCTTTTCCAATCATAAACACATTGCTTGGGTGTTTGTGCAAGAAAATAAACAGAGCCTGCACAGGTGTCCTCTAGAAAAACACCCTAGAAGAGCTGCTGTTCCATTCTGAGGACTGAGATGGGGCCCGACAACTGTGGACACTGCCAAGGGTGGAGGAAGTGAAGTGGGCAATCAGTTGGGCAGGAAGCTGAGCAAAAAGATTACGCTGGACCAGAATTTGAACAAGTAGAGACCAAACCTCAAAATATGTGGCTTTAAACAAGAGGTCAAGATTTGGCTGGTTAGCAGCATGGTTAAGATAGCCCCTGCTGGTAAATGTTGTAACTACACAACGGAAGCAAACTGCATCTTTTTCAGTTGCGGCCGTTGAAAATTAACCAGATTTTTTCCAAGCAACATGTAAATCGTAAATATTTCATTTAATGTTTTTCCAGTGAGCATTATTGGGGGCGCTTAAAAGTTTGACATGTACTTTTAAGCTGTATGGTGCGATTAAGAAAAAAAAAGTTTTACTTTCATGCTCTTGCATTCTTTAAAGAAAGAAACCATGTATAAATTGCAGGAGGCACAGCTTTCAAATTGCAAATGACTGTGCAACAGGTGGGAAATGTTTCAGATAATAAAATCCATCAGAAGTTTACATTAATGAGTGAAGTCATTGTATCTACCGTCAAGGGAAAAGTGTCCCAAATTAAGAGTGCAGCTAAGTTTTGCTCAGAATTACAGCTTCAAAAACTAGCACCTGGGGTCAACAAAAGTGGCAGCACACAAATCAGTTGAGTTTAGGTCTCTTTTGAGATTTCCTACACCAAAGTGACTTCACGCAGACAGCTTTCCCCAGCAGTGCTACTACTACAACTATTTTCCACATTCTTTTGGCTTCCATGTTACTTTTGGGAAAATTTAAGTTTATCTGAAACATGTGCAAAGCAGCACTGCCCTCAGGGACATAGACGTCCATATATGTGAACCTGTGAGAAAGCTTTCCAAAGACTGACATTTATGGATTAAGTGCTCATCAATTTAATCAGACACTTTCTTTTTCCTAAGTCATAACATTTTATGTTTCTTACACATTGTGGGATAGTACAAAACACAGACAGGGAGAAGAAAAAAAAAAAAAAAAAAAAAAAAAAAAAAACACAGGCCATGGACTACTTACATTTTCACAGTGTTCAGCTCCTTAAGTTTGAAGAACTTACTATTTATCCGGTATAACTTTCGATGGGCTTACAAAAACTTTCTCAATCAAAGTGTTTAACTTAACACACCCTATTTGAGAAGGCACTGAAAACTGCCAGAATCAGGTCGGCTTGCTTATGTGAACCTGGATCCCTTTTGCAAACTAATGAAGCATTCTCTTTTGGCTACAGAGGAAAACAATATTGTGTGCAAAGCCTGTCTTTATTACTGAAGGACACCACCTGCACAAGCGCATGAAGTGAAGCAAAGCAGAGGTGAACCAGAGGTGACCGAACACATGCAAAAATGCTAAACCTTGACCAATGTAAAACTCCTCTATTCACTGCAAGAAAAAGAACTTACTTTTCACAGGGGGTCACATTAACAAAATGTATTTCGCAATTAACATAATTGGAAAATAAACATAGCTGCTCGTCTGCATATTCCTCATTCAAATACTGCAGGGCTGGAGATTTGAGCCATCTGAGTGAACAACACACCCACAAATGCACTTTACAGTTAATTTACAAGGGAATTACTTGCATTAAAATACTTTTTTTCCCCACATTTAGATTAATCAGGTGTTATGGCAGAGACTTAGGAGACTAAAATCTACATGTGCATACATTATGTTGTCCTTATTGGTTCATAGTGCACATGATTAGGGTTTTTTTCAAAATGGGAAAGCTTATGAAGCTGATCAAATGCGTGACACATGGTTTGTTTTATTTATGACCTCCCTCTTGATTTTTCAGAGGATGATGCTACATACTGGGCTCTGTATTGCAGTGGATTGCAGCTAGGTAACCAGACCTTTGTTGAACATTTACTTAACAAATCACTTTTGTTAAACAAGGGCATGCAAACAGTAGCCATGTTTAACAGCGAGTTAAAATCTAATCTTTTTGTCCTGGACATCTGCAGGGCCGTTGCTATGATTTCAACTTGGTACAATATTACAAGGTTTCCACTAGTGTTGAATCAAAGAACTGGGAGGAAAGTCTGACGCAACTGACCTCAAGATTTCTATGAATGGAGTAGAATGATAAATGAGTCACGTTACTAAAACTTAATGTTCTAGGGTTGAAACCACACTCACAGCTACCATCTGTCCCCTGCCTGAATGCAGCAGGAACTTCTGTGTAAAAATTAAGTTTGTTGAATTCTTCAGCTGAACATAAAAGGTGGCCACAAACAACTTTATTTTGGAATGCACTCCCTTCCTGTTATTTAAGAAGGATGTGTTAAACTGAGAGCAGAAAAAAGAAGAAGCTCATATAGTGTGTTGTTGGATGTAATTTAAACTACATTATTTTAAACTCTCTGCCTTATAAAGTTCAGTACTTCATTTTTAAATTTCTATCTGTCCATTTTTGTTAACATTAGTTAACTACATTAGTTAATATGAACTAACAATGAAAACCATATATTTCCTATGGGAAATTGCCTGTATTTGCTGTAAGTGGTCTTTTCCATCTATGATCAAAGTAGTTACATGCTTGCTAAATAATAAATAATACCTTTTTATGCCTGTGCTGAGAGTGCCTGAACCCCTGATGATTGCTGCTCGCAGTTATATTATTTAAGGAACCTGAGCTAACATGAAATAATGAAAAGTTGTATTATATTATCTAACATTAAAAAAGATTAGTAAATACTGTAACAATTGTATTGCTTATTGTTAGTTAATGCATAACATTAATGGTACATTACATTGTTACCAATCAAGTTACACCCAAGAAAAAAAGAATTAGAAAACAATTAAGCACTTCTTTGCATCCTTGTAATGATAGCACACAGGGACACTTATAACTGGGCTGCTGGGGATATGCTGAAAATGATAGTTTACTTATCATCAGATGATTTTTACTAATTTCCACACTGTACTTATATATTTATTTGACAGAATCTGTTGCTATTTCATAGCACATTAGGAACATTTTAAATACATATCCAATACGCGCTTCTCACAGTGAAATCCATTAATGAAATGGCATTGCACTGCCCTGTGTTTAAAAAAACATTGATTACATGCACAGCATCCTAATAAAATTCATAACTGCTCTGCCTAAGTCCTCTTTAACAATACGAGGTACACATTTAATATAGTTAACACACAGTGTGTCTTTTCTGGGCCTCATTCTTCAAAAGGAACTGTAGGCCAGGATAGACTTATGTCTAAAGCATTGCAATCATAGTAATTACACAGTGCCTCTGGCCTAACCAAACTTACCCTCCTGTAATTAGGAGGACCAGTCCCAAATGCACCTTGATAACATTCCTGCCTCGCACAAGACAGTCTTCTGCACTGCAGCAGTGAACTCTCAGCAGAAAGAGGGAAGCTGCTCATCATCACAATGCTCTCCTGGTTACTTGAACTGTCTATTATAACAGTGGTTCATAATTCTCAGCCAGTCTAAAAAAAGAAAACACCAACTCTCTTTATCACAGATCAGAGGGAAGTGTCATTACAAAATGCCATGGGAGGTGTTAAAAAGAGCCCACACAGGTGCAGGCAGCTTTTTTCAGGACAGAGAGGAAGAGAGGGTGAGAAAGAAAGAAAGAAAAAACAGTAAGGGGTAGTAGGGTGTTGTCCGCTCTGCCTCTGTCAAAAACCCCTGAGAAGCAATTATTTTCTTGGAAAAATGCTTTGCTTCTCATTACAGCACTGTGTAAGGGTTCAACATATTCCTCAAAATCCCACATTTTAATTTACTGCACGGCTACTCAGAACAACGCAGTGGAAGATTCTAATGTTTTTGAGTGATATTCAGTCAAAGCAAAGCTGAAGAGGAAAAGGAAATAATGGCTGGTTAAGAAAACATTACTTTATATTTCATCAGCAATTTATAACTACTAATGCATTTTGATGAACAAAACAGAAGACTATATTAGTATATTTCAGACAGGACCACTTTGGCAAGTTACTTTGTGTTTATTGAAACACAACTTATCTTTGGCGGTATGGTTCCTTATGGGGGTTCTTGCTCTGAAATTAATTGAACATACAAGAGCTTTAATATTAAAGGGTTAGTTCACCCAAAAATAAAAATTCTGTCATTCATTACTCACCCTCATGCCGTAAGACCTTCGTTCAAATTACAAATTAAGATATTTTTGTTGAAATCCTATGGCTCAGTGAGGCCTGCATAGCCAGCAATGACATTTCCTCTCTCTAAAGTTACTAAAAACATCAAGTACAGTGGTTCAATATTAATATTATAAAGCGACGAGAGTATTTTTTGTGTGCCAAAAAAGCAAAATAACGACTTATATAGTGATGGCTGATTTCAAAACACTGCTCCATGAAGCTTCAGAGCATTATGAATCTTTTTTGTCGAATCATGATTCAGATCGCGTGTCAAACTGATGAAATCACATGACTTTGGCGCTCCGAACAGATGATTCGACACGCTGATTCATTATGCTCCGAAAATCGTTTTGAAATCGGCCATCACTATACAAGTCGCTATTTTGTTTTTTTTGGCGCACCAAAAATATTCTTGTCGATTTATAATATTAGTACATTTAGTACATTAATGAATCTTGAAAAAGAAAATGTCATTGCTGGCTATGCAGGCCTCACTGAGCCATCGGATTTCAACGAAAATATCTTAATTTGTGTTCCGAAGATTAACGAAGGTCTTACGGGTGTGGAATGGCATGAGGGTGAGTAATTAATGACATTATTTTCATTTTTGGGTGAACTAACCCTTTAACCATCAGCTTGGAAATACATAGACAACCAGAAGGTGCACAGTAATATGCTCATGCTTATAATGGGGAGGGAGGGAGGGTTGCGAGCAGTTTGAGCATACTTACCGAGCAGTAATGCCACATATATATGTCCCCGGTCTAATAGGAGAATGGTAGTGATTGGAGCGATTTGACAGCTGATCGTGTCAGCTGGTCGCAGCACTGTGCCTACGTGGCATGACTGAACTAACGCTGCACTCGATTAGTTAAATATTATACAATAAACCTGAAAAATAATCTAATACATTTATATAAAAAAAAACATACAATATATAAAACATAAAAAAACAAAAAAAACAAGTGTTACTGTCCAGCTCAGTGGTGCATAACTGTCTGCCTTTGTTTACTGAAAGTGTGAAGTCATTTTTGCAATGGTCATACTGGTTTTGAAAATAAGCCACACTCAAGTTTTTTTCCAATGTGGTTAAAGTCATCTTTGATGTTCTTGACCATAAATTACACTATAGTGATGAAATGGGGTTGGGTGTTGTGATATTTACTGTACTGTTAGAGGTTAAGGAATGCTTTTCATCTGCCCATTTGGGCCTGGGGGATTCATTTGGGGAATGCTAGGACTGCATTCAGAGTGGTCAAGTAATTTAGCTGCAAGCAAAGATTATTACAAGCTATGGCACGGTTTAAGCCCTGTGTGATTACCCTAATCGCAGACTATGGCCACAGGGAAACTATATGGAAATCTTTAGTAAAAATTTTCATCTATCTGTGCTGGGATATATAATAAAGCACAACCACATACCACAAACTGTTGACAGTTATTGTTCATAAAAAAATTGTCAGCCCAACTTTTGACATAAGCAGTAACAGACAGTATATCTAAGCTCTAAAGATCTCGAAAGAAAGAAAGAAAGAAAGAAAGAAAGAAAGAAAGAAAGAGAAATTTGTTGATGCATGCAAAACAAATGATGCAAAGCTTCAAAGCACTGGGTGGAGTGTAATGTGTAATTTCCACCCTAAAATGTTTATATCACTGTGATGTTAACAAGGTTTTTAAAAAAAAAAAAAAATATTCCTCTTTTGTCAAGCATCATTAACCATTATGATGAGAAGTCTTGATAAGACATGAAAATCTGATAACAGTAAAACTCATTTGAACTTGAGGTAAAACTAAAGAACTAAGTTTTTGTTTGTTTGTTTGTTTTTTTTTAAATCTGTTATTAAACACATCATCAAACACATTCTGGTTTATTATTCTATATAATATATGATATTAAATTGTATCTAACTGTTGCTATTGTTCTGCTATACTGTTGCTTCCCTAAATATTCTCACATTCACTAACCTAACATGAATTTCCTTGCATTCCCCTAACAAACGTTGTTCTTGGACCATTGGGGTTTGCATTAAATGCATCTTTGGAATAATTGCAACTTTGCAACCCTGCTATGAAAAAAGCTGTTTATCTGCTGTTTAAAATAAATGCACCACACACACTATATATATAATTAATTTATTTCAGAAATGCTCAATACTCACTTTATACTTATATTAATCCTTTAATTAATTTTCAGCAGTTTGAAGCTCAAATGACCATACCTGCTACACGGTCTAAAATAATGTTAGTTCAGTAATGTTTTCACTGCTATGATTTTCTATAGAGCTCCACTTTGTCAAAATGACACAAAGTTTGTCTACAGAATTTCATTTCATTAGTCTGAATAGGCTCCTGTTATCATTAGACATTCCTAAAAAAAATCTGCTTTGGAATAATTCATTGGTACCTGTTACATATTACTTCTTCTGTACTTAAAGAAACTGTATACTTAAAGTCAGTTGCCAAATCACCTTAAAAAAATTCTTTTAAACAGACTATACCAAAAGTTATGGTAAGGAAAGAAAAGAAAGAAAGATTATTATTTGAAAGCTTGAAGTAATAAAAATGTTTATTGATGCATGATTTTTATCATATGCTAAAATGAGAATCATTTGAGTGTTGTTGCCACACATCTGTAAACACCTTTACAGTTTTCCATAAAACTCAAATGCATGCAGTTAAGCATAGGGTTACTTTCACTGGACTGCATGTGGTTAGTGGTGCTATTTATATTTACTTGGTGTGACAGAGCAAGTGGCATAACAGTGTGAGGCTGGCAGGGCGCTTGATGACTAATTCCCATATCTACTTGTGTGGTACAATCTGCACATAAACCCTCGGTTCAAATCCATGCTTTGAAAAGATCTCTTTGCAGATGGTACACATTTAGCAATAGTCTTATAGAGTGCATAGAGTTAACAATGAAAGGGCATGAAGATATATTTTCTTTAAGATAAAGTTACAAATAGATAAAATCAACTGCAGACACAGTGATTATCCCACCGCTATGGAAACAGAATCTGATATTAATGTAAATCCCTACACATTCCACACTTAATAATTGTGTTCAAATGAGTGACAAACAAAATAAAATAACATTTAGAAATTTAGAAAAAGAAACATACTTTACTTAATTGTACTTTACATGCATGTTGTTGGGAACCTATCAGAGATTGCAGGGATAAAGTTAAAGAGCATAGCCTTTGGTTGTTTTGTGTTTGCACAAGACATGAATCATGTAAGTAAGCCTATAAGCTAATTATTTTAATTATTTTAATTATTTTTTTTTTATTATTATAATCATTCTGCAACAATCTAAATCTTAAACCATCTGCAAGCTTCTTACAGAAAATAAAAGTTGAAAAGGAATCGTATTTGTCTGCATAAGTGCTTGCAAATGTGGTAACATTTTATTGGAGGCTAAATACAGATAATAATTTCAGTGGTCAAAAACAATTTAACAAATGAAAGACCTGTTAAAGATTGATTCTTAGCTTGGTAATTAAAGGTTAGGAAGACAAAAATAAACAGTAGAGAAACAAGGTTATGATTAGACCTTTGAAAAGCATGATAGGCCTAAGAAGGAAGACAAGTTTGCCCTATATTTAAGACTGAATCCATTACTTCATTCAACTTGGCTTCTTCCTAGAGTGAAAATCACTTTCAAATGAACATATAAGATGCAACAGTGATGATAATGAGAATATGAGTTTGTATGAATGTAGTAGACCGTTATTGTGTGAAGACATGAATAACTTTATTAGCACTATGACTAATGTGTAAACCAGACTAAACCTCACCAACCACAACCACAGCTGAGCTTTACCACCACCACCCCCCACTGAAAAGGACAGACTATTGAGTCTAAAGCAGGGGTGGGGAACATTGATCCTGGAGGGCCATTGTCCTGCAGAATTTAGCTCCAACCCTGAAAAAAACACTCACCTGCCTGTAACTTTAGTAATCCTGAAGACCTTGATTAGCTTCAGGTGTGTTTAATTAGGGTTTGGAGCTAAACTATACACCACTCCCGAATGAGTTCGCGTGAGAGAACGTAATCATTTCGTTTTAAGTCGGTTTTAAACAATCCGGATAAGCGCAAGTAAGTACCATTTTGATTAGCCGTTGTACCTACAATGTTTGAGCACTGTGTAAACAATGAGTGACGTATACAATGAGTGACGTGCGAGGGATCTCTTCGGACGCTTGCGTAAACTACACCAGAACGCGTACACACCTCACGCACCGGATTCCGTGCGCGCACTCAAAGCAGTTGGACATAGCTGTGTATTAGAGGCAAAAAATTATATAAATACTGTTCGGTTTCTCGCACAAACCGATCATTTCGTGTCTTAGGACATCAATGTATCATCACGAGCCGCAGGGTTTCATTTGGATTTGTCTGTGCATGTTTTTTTTTACTCTCATAGATTTTGTTACCATTGCCATGCATTATACAATTGACAGACTGCAACGGTTGGAGTTGAAAATCATAATTTGTGTTCTACTGAAGAAACAAAGTCACCTACATCTTGGATGCCCTGGGGGTAAGCAGATAAACATCAAATTTTCATTTTTGGGTAAACTATCTCTTTAACTGTATTAATACAACTTATATAACTTTAATGATGCACAAGCATGTATGCACTATGCTATTCCAAGAATATTTACAACTGCATATTTCTTTAGAAGATTTGCAATATCATTTTAATTCACATTGATTTGTTTGATATATGCAATAAATATACAATCCACTAGCCTAAGCATGTCACTTTTTCGGTTTGCTATATTTTTGTCTGCATTTTTGGAGTTCATTCATTAAACATTCAACTAAATGATAAAGTAATTTAACATATTTTGTTGAAGGTATGGGGACTATAAATTACCAAACAAATGTAAATTGTTATCTATAGATTTTCCTCTCTACTAACACAGCACGGAAACATTCTTGAGTGTGCCTAAGTATCCTGAAGTGTTTTCCTGTTGATTGGTATCATAAACAATGTCCATTAGTTTTTGTTTGTGACATCTAGACAAAATGTATACACTGGGTTTCTGTTGGATTATAGGTGATCAGTAAATTAAACAGTACATAATCACATTCACTGAAAAACACTATGAATAAAAATGGGTGTCATGTGCTGTTAATAAAAGAAATGTATATTATTTCACCAATACAGTTATGTCCTATGTCATATTTCTGTGATGTGGTTCTGTCAAACTAATTTTCTTTTGTATTTTATCTATAAGATTTGCTATGTTTAAATACAAGATAAAGTAGCTGCCAGAACACAGCCCTGGAACACAAATGACTAACAATATCTCATAGCAATTATACGTATGATATGTAAGTGAAAAAGACACAAACCATTTTTATGACCTTTACTATCAACACACTGTTTGAGAAGACCAAAACAGTGATGCATCACAGAAAAAAGCTAAACAAATCACACCTGCAGCCTCAGACGACTGAAAAACTGTAACCCTGGAACGACTGTAATCTGAAAGCTATTATAATCCATTAACATGAACTGCCCTTTGCAATCTCTTTTTCAGTATCTGTTTTTTTTTTTTCTTTTTCTTTTCTGGTTAAATCTGTCTTGATGCTGCACTGGAGTCAGTCTGAATAAGTAGCAGCTGTATATGACAAGGCAAAGAAAACATGCTCCAAAGGCTGCTTGTGAGAGTTTCCTTCCGAAGGATCATGGACTACTCCAATGTAAATATTACAATCTTCCTTGTGCTGATCATGTCCTAAATGGGAAGTTGCAGCTAACTCCTGTCAAATTAGTCACAGCTGACAAAATGCAAATGGACTTTCACTGTCTTCATAAACACCTTCATTTTTTTTAACGTAACATAATAACAAGGTGATTATTCAGAGTATAGAATATGATTCAATAATTTCTGTACAAATTACGGAAGCAAAATCATGTGTACCTCTGATGTATAATGTCTAATTAAACTAATAGTGAGTTAAAATCTTTTGCAGCTTTAAATACTTGAGGCACATTTCACTCATTAAATTATCCTCACATTACACTTGAATTGTAATTTATGTCCAAGTAAGCAGGATTTGAGCTGCTTTGCATGGTAAACTCTCAAGTTTCCCTCTTCCTACGCTTGTGCAAAAGTTTGCAACTGTGTTATTCTAAGAACTCTCATCCATGACACCTGTCAAGAGACCTTTTGCTGTTGTTGGCCTCATCGCTACAAGCTTCTCCAAGACAAATATTATTGCCCCACCACTTTGCAGGACTCTACCGTATCCCTGCCCCTCTTTAGCCAGGGGGGTCAAGAAGATTATGACAAGAAGTTGGAAAATGAATGGAACGCTTCGTACATACATGCTGGAAAATCATTTAAAAAAATTAAAAGAAACATTTTAACTGACATTGACTTCACCACACAACACAAGCTGATGACTGTTATCTGCAGCAACATTCCGAAATCATGTTTCCAAGGCAGGATCAAAGTGGATGACATAAGCCATTACACCCTTTAGAGAAGTAAGATAAATGTTCAGCGAGAGTTCTTATCAAAGGCCTGGCTGTTTTAAGATTCTGATTAAAGTCCTGCAGCCCTTTTTTCATACTCCCAAGGGAAATAGGTGTACAAACATTACACTGTTTGCATTGGCTTAAGAATTTACTATGAAGCTCCCTCCAGATTGCCCATGAGACCCAAAAGCAGTTTTTCTGATGCATTATGGGGAAAATGGTTCAGTGTTTTCTCTGCACTTTCTGAATCAATGTCAAATACTTCAGTGGCGAAACAAAATATTCAACACTACTGAGAAGTAACATACTGTAAGCTGGATATGTTGTTCCTACATTAGCTATAAATCTGCATTCAATCAGATAAATAAAGTAAAACCTTAACAGCTGCAAAAAACAAAAAAGTACTTTGATTGAGTGTTTATGGTGCAGAAGAAATGGGAATCTAGTACCTTATGCTCACAGCGGTGTCATCCCTGTTGAATGAGCACCACAGAGTGACGGCAGTCAGAATATGTTTATTTTAGCACGCCTGTCAGTCTCCTGCAAAAGATTACAGGTCTTCCGCTGTCTGAAGAAGATGAACAGATTCGGGTTTGTCAGGGAGCAAAGACATGGAATGCATGGTGATATCAACATTGCCAGATGGTGGCTGGAAGTAGGAAGTTGATAGGTGAAATTCAAGAGGGCAATGATGACATTTTAACTCTGGGGGATATAGGAGTCAAGAGAGACTTATATAAAACCATAGGTTTTGTGGATGGCTGATGATCCTTGAAAATACTATTGCAAAAAAAAAAAGAAAAAAGAAAAAAATTACAACAATAAAATGTATAATTAAAGGGATAGTTTAGCAGACAATATAAGCATTTTTCTAACAAGGCAGCCAGCTATATCAAATCCAGTCATCATTTTGGCCCAGATAAAACATTAATTCCTCACCACATGATCTATATTCATCTTTAAAACATTACTCATGGTCTCGTGGTTGCAGTAAATTGTTTATTAATGCAGGTATTTTAGATAATTAAAAATTAAAATAGCCAACCGTAGTTCCAAAATAAATCAGAAAACAATAAATTATTAAATACAATCCATGTAATGTATTTAATAACAATTACATTGTTTTTACATCTAAGCTTTGCCTGATACATTTTGATTTATCCAAATTCCATGTCCCACAACAAATATTAGGTTAAATTTAATACCCTTCAGTTTTCTGGCAGGTGAAACATCTCTTTTTCAAGCCAAGATGACAATCCATCTGTACACCTGCTATTATTAGAGTACAACAAAATGAAAATATGAGAAGAATGTCAAGTGTTTTGAAATGCCAAGTCAATAAACCAAAATCATTGGTGCGTACATGTACTATGCCAATAATTCATTGGGAGGCCATCACTCACTGTTCCTAAATTAATACCTCTTAAGGAAAAAGCTCTGCAAAGATGGCATTCCTTGAGCTCGTCAAAAACGGAAAAGATTTAATCACATTTGCATATGGTTACGGAAGGGGGGAGAGAGAGAGAGAGAGAGAGAACGAGAGGGCTTTGTGGGTGAAATGGTGTGCAGTATTTGCTCAGGTGGAATAATACACATGCAAGCAGGCAACTATGTATTGATAAAACAAAGAGGATTCCAAAGAATGTGCTTTGTGAGCTAGCTCCTGAGCCTGCTCGAGTATAATTGCATTTCCCAGTTGGATGGGCAGCCATGACCAACAACAGAGGTTCAACGCAAAATCTCAGCCACACGTCCGCAGTCACTGGGATGTGCTTGAACACTTAAAGTACTCAAGATGAAATAATTGATTGCTACAGGCCAAGTATTCTCACCCAAGTGATTCCACACATCATCTATTTTATGTGTTTATTGCTTAGACGTCTTCAGCTGTTGAAACAATGTCCAGCTTATGTTGAGCTCATTCTTGACGTGAGCACTCTACAGCATTGGTTATAAAGGTTATAAAGCTCCGGAAAGGAAAAAGAAGGCCTTGATGGAGCAGGTGTACATTCCTCAGAAAGAAGAGCCAAGAACCCTTCAGCGAAAAGAGGTTAAATGGTTCCTTACAAGTAAGAGAGCACATGTCATGTGTCATGCTGAAAAATGATGTCTGTGGATAGGAGTATCAGGAATAACAACATCACGATATCGGTAGGTGGACTAGAAAGAATTCCATTGCCGCGGCTGATAAACAGGTGCATGGAGAGAACGTGAAAAAGAATGCATTGGAAATGATGGAAATAACTTTTGATTATGACTTGAGTCTCCCATAATGCTTCTAAACACTTAAGGAGCCCTCTGATTTATGGTGTAAGGACCAGATCAAGCTGTTATGTTATATGTTCCACAGTAAAACTGCAGGACGCTGCAATTCATTTAAACCAGTGAAGCAGAACCAGAGAACTTTACATAAATTCTCTGGTTCTGCTTCACTGGTTTAAATTATAGTTCACCCAAAAATGAGGTATACTCATCCTCATGTCATGTCAACACGTATCACTTTCTTTCTTCTGTAGAAGCCATTCTGAAAAATGTCTCAATACAATGAAAGTCAATGGAGTCCAATGTTGTTTTGGAAACATTATTCAAAATATCTTCGAAATAAAGTCATACAGGTTTGGAACGACATGAAGGTGAATAAATAATGGCAGAATTTTCATTTTTGGTTGATCTTTTCCTTTAAAACATTTGTGATGATTTATGTATAGAAACATGCAGTGTTAATTAAGCCAAGACCCTAAACCTGTTTACCAAAAACTCTTTTACGTTGTCAGATGTAACAATACAAAGCACTTATCAGTGATGTACAATCTTCAAGAGAGTGAATCCAGATGATAATTATTACACCAGTGTCAGTCTACAACAGTTTTTTGGAGAACACACCAAGCAGGCGAACAAACCGAGAGACTTGAGAAATTAGATTAAGTGTATCCTGTTTCATCTCCTCTAAAAATCTTCCAGCACATATTTGAGAAGATGGTCAGAAGCCCTTGCAGCTGTTCATTAAAGAGGCAGGCTACAGGAAACCATTAAGGATGCCTTCCAGCCTTGTTAGCAGGAAAAACACCATACCATTTGTATTTTGGCAAATATGTATCCAAACTTGATCTTTATTCTATCTCTTCTATATTGATTTAACTAATCTAGACATATTAAATCACATTAGCTATTGTTTACTCTCATTTTGACCACCTGTTTTATGCATGGTGTGTAAAAATATTTTGTGTCAACACACAAAATGAAAGTCCCTTAACAGAATACCAAGCATATCTAAATTCATTTTACAAAGAGAAGTCTTTGTCTATTCTATGAATGAGTCCAAACTTAGGGGGGTCAGATACCCCAACCCTCAACCCTTTGAAAGTCTTTGTGGGGCTTTCAAGGGGAGGTCACATGATAGCTCTGCATGACTGTTTTCTAAGGGACCTCCACCTTTGGTCAAGTGCTTTGAAACCAACATGCTATTGTTATTTTACTGGCCATGACAAGGACAAAGGGCCGACTGACCGGGACACACACACTCACTGTAATGGTATATGGCTGGGAAATTCAATCATTTCTATGCTTCTTAATGTGATCTTTGAACTGCATGACTGACCACAGTATTTTCTATACATGAACACAACTTATCAATATAGAACTTAATGGGTCTGTAGACAAAAGACAAGCACCTGCTTTGTATAAGAAAAAAAAAAAAAACACACAACAATAAGACTTATTTTTCTTAATTTTTTCATAGTAATAAAATCACAGCCTTCAAAAAGGAGTAATTATTCTCCTATCTCGCCTCAGTGATGCAAGCAATGTTTGCTTAAGACAAGAAAGTCTGTTCATTAGCAGGAGAAATCTGACTCAGATAAAGGTAATTTAAGATATAATCAAAACAGCATTTTTTTTTTTTTTTTAGTTTGCAGAGTTAAAGATTCAATTATTTTTTCCCAGTTTGACCTTTCTTGTTTTAAATGGTCCTGCGGTGAGACAAATGGATAGAAATACAAATAATGTATATGTAATAATTTCTCAAATAAGGGTCATAAAGGTAATCTTGATTGACCACAAACCTCAATAAATCAAGAATTTCAGCTCTACAGCTTAGTTAGCAAATGTGGTTTGACAAGCATGTGCAATATTTCCTCTGCATACCACCCGAATACCACCAATCCAACAGCCATTCATTTATTATGTGACTGTTTATTCATTACCTCTAAAACATGCTTACACAATGGCAACAATATGACTGTGGTTGCAGATACTGTTCTCAGAACCACCCACGATGCACTTGCATGACTTAATTCCATCATGAAATTCAAACTATAGAGAAAGAATAGTACAAAATCAACTCCACTGGCTGTGAAATTGAAGAGGGCACGAATGATGACATCATTGTATCAATGGCGTAAGAGTAAAAACAAATATCAGGAGGGTGGGGTGGGGTTAGGGGTTAGAGCACCTTCAGTTTCAAATGTGTACCACCCAACAATGGAGCCCCTCAGGCATCCAGCACAGGTGTGACCTGGATTTGATAAAAAAAAAAAAAAAAAAAAAAAAAACTTCTTACCCAGAGTAAATAATGCCAAAGCTGTCCAGGTGCACCTTTTGTTTGTGTGTGACTTTTGGCAGCAGGGCAACTTTCGCAACACCAGCGAGGAGGAAAAGTACAATGTATGCGTAGCTGAGTACTTTATGAGCTCAGCTGATGGAAGAGATAACACAAACCACAAGACTCAAGAACGCCCTGCCTGGATGGTGCTGATAAGAACTTAAATGACAGTAGCATTTGCTTTGCCCCTGTTTTTGAATAAATCTGAGCCCATAATTAAGTTAAAACCCAATTGCACCTTTTTTCAATGAAATGTCACATCAGCAGATTTAAAACAAGTTGGAACATTTATTGGACAGTGTCCACACAACTGACAGAAGATCTGACTGTTTCCAACATTAGAACTGTATAAAAAAAAGAAGAAGAGAAAAACACACTGGATACATTGTTTTGAGAGAAAAACAATGCTCAAAAAAGGTGTTTTGTTGTTGTGTTGCATATAAACTAAAATTATAACAATCAAAAGAGTTGGCCTAAATGTGCAGTTGGGGGTCATCATATAATGGCTTCCACCAAAAAAATATTTTCTCTATATTCAGTGGCATGCTAGCATTTCTTAACATTGTGTAAACCTCACTAATGTGTAGAGAAAAAGTCATTTTAAAAATAATAATAATATGCATCTGTCAAAATTAGCTTTTATCATGTTTTCCACTTAAGCTAGGGTGCAACCAAGTTTCGAATCATAGTTACACACAATGCATTACATATACTACAACATAGACAAAACATGTATTTGTTAATTTACTCTTTTTTTTTGGACCCAGGAAGCCTGAAAAACAAAAAAATAAAAAATAAAATCAACCTGCAACAATTTCATATAAATTTCATGTCATGCCTTTCAAATTTGAAACATACATGAAAATGTGTTATTTTCATGTAAGGAAATAAAAAAAGTCAGCATTAATGTAAACTCTGAATATGGATTAATGAATGCATTTCTCCCAAACATAAACTGGCTGAAATAAATATAAGTTGCGTCCCAAATGACGCACTATACACTATGTACTTGTGCACTATGCACTCATCCACTATGCAATTAAAGCTGCGACAGTTGAGTGCACGAAGTGTCCAACATTCCACACTTAGTTTTTTCCGTTACTTTAGTGCATCATCCGGGTATTTAAAGTGTACTTTTTCTTTTTGGAATTTTCAGTGTGAACGCACTACTCGCACTATTTATACTTAAAAACGTCATAGAATAGTGCATAAGTACGCAAATTGGGACGCACCTATAGACTGTCTGTTACTCTGTACTTACAATAGAATCACTTTAGAGTAAATGTGAGGATCTGTCAGCAAAATATTGATTGTGATACACCACATCATATTTTTTCTTTTTTATTTATGAATGCAAGAAATTTTCAGAAAGATTTCTTTTCTCCACTAAAGGAGCAAGTTTTGATACTTTTTATATAAACCTCAATTATACTGGGTTATAACAGAATTGGGGCTTTAAAATAGCACTGTTTACAAAGTCAACAATTAGTGGGAAAGTCTGTCAGCATGCGCTGGCTCAGCTTGCCGTGTGCTGCTCATTTGAGCGTAAAGTCACACATCTCAGAGGGGTTAGTACATCAGGATCAGGTAAAACACTTTGTTTTGTATCTGGTTGTGATAAGGTGAGTGCAGAAAAACATTTAGTCTTTTGGCTGGCCAGAACAAATATGACTTGAGTTTACATTCCACTTTCATTTATTTCTCCGGTCTTAAGTTGCACTGACACAGATTCATTAGAATTCTGTAACGCTTCCACTATTTGACTCATGAAGCAGTTATAATAAACTATTTCTCCTGTGTCGGAGGTGAAATCTCCCAACAAGTTTTTTCCATCACAGATTTATTAAATAAAACAAGGCTGTTTTGGACATCTATTAGGGATTTCAGAACACAGGGCCACGACACATGGCTCCAAATCAAACTGTTATAACACATAGGCCATGTCCAATTATAAAATAGTTGAATTATGCACATAACTTGCAGTACATGGACTGTCAGTTTTGGATTTTAAATTGTAACAGGACTTACAGGTCTCATCAATACAGCAGGAGGATTTCATTTCACATTAAGTAAGAACAAAATATGGATCAGTCAATTTCGACCTGCAACAATAAAAAATACCACAGTACACTGGTTTTATGGGGGTAATTGTCTTATTTGTCCTATTTATAACTATTGAACAAATGTAATGATTGACCAATCAAATATATTGAAAGATATTGAACAAGTGTCATAAATCAAAGCTTATGACCCAAACGTTTAAATCAATACATCCAATACACCAAAGCATCTGGCCTGTGCTCACAACCCACAAGCTTATGTTGTTCTTTAGTATGACAAACGCAGTAAAATAGAACATGATTTTCTATTTTTCTGCGTCCCAATTCGCCTACTTATACTATGCTCTAAAAGTATGTACTGTTTTTGTGAAGAAAATGTACATACTTCTGACTGTGTAGCAGAAGAATATAAAAGCTTTGGGACATACTACTTCTTCACAATTGTGTCTTTAACAGACACTCTGTCACTAAGTTACGTGTGTCCTGTCACCGTTTAAACTGCCCTGTCAATCATCTTGTCAAGTTAAAATCCTCCACATTCAATTCAATTTAAGTTCCTACTGTTTCAGAGAGAAGTCTAGTCACACGTTGATCTGCCAGTCATGGGTCTTTCATGCGGAGAACTCTCCTCATGTCTGCATAATGATGCATTTAAAAGTTAAAGGTGCTGTGTGTGATTTCTCAAATTCGTTGTTGAACACTGTTGATATTTGAAATCAACCCAAACAAACCCATCCCTCTCTTCATTGCTCCGCCTCCAAAACTCACACTCCAATCCTAACCACCCTGCTCCAAGTCGGTCTCGAACCCCGGCCCGATCGCTGCTGGCATGCGAGACGAATGCACTGACAATGACGCTAAACACTGCATTCTCTAGCGGTCGTCAGTGTGCAGCAATTTAACTGCAAAACTCTCACTGATACACACACAATGCGAGTGGATGTGTTTATCACAACTGACGCACAACAAAATGCTTCACGAAAAATAAAGCGCAGATGATGAACGAACGACAAGGAAGCACAAAAAATGAACTTACAGTACACAAGAGTATATACAAACAAGTGTTCGTTGTTATTCGCCAACAGCACAGCAGCTCCAGACAATCAAAACCCAGTTTTATTTACATGAGAAGGAATCAAAGCAGCCTCTGTGTCTGTTTTCAGGCCTTCCTGCTGAGCTCTCTCCAGCACTGGAAAGCTTTTCTAATATAAAGTGCTTTTCCAGTCATAAACCTTCATTCCAGTGATATTCTTTTGAGCTGTTTTGTATTGTGTCCCATCTCTCCTTCTGCATTTTTTTAATTTTTTTTTTTTATTTTCAAATCAAATCTTATTTTCAAAACTTGCTCGTTCCGTCTCCTCGACCGTCATACCCCCCCTAATGCTGATTGGTTAGATGTTTGTTGTTGGTCCCGACTAACTTCCAAACAGTGTAGTTGAAAAAATGATTGCTTTAATGACCAAAATCATCATTATAAAAGTTGACAATGCTGTTGCAGATGAAATATAATGTGGATGACATTTAATAAATATCTTTTCATCAAGTTTGATAGGCTCCTGATTATTAATCACTCAAACCCCTTTATCTTAACGGCTCTGCTTAACCTTTTTTGTGTTTTTTTTAACACTTTTTATTCGTGTTTTTATCCTCGTCCACAGCGCAATGGGTTGTGGGCAATATTAGCTGTTAGAGTGCGCACGGATCTGCACTTTGGATTCTAACCGGAAATAGTAGACCATCCAGGTATCTTTGGAATACTCATTTCAACATACTACAATTTGGGACTTACCAATTATAATTTCGAATACTATTTAGAATGGATGATAGTATGCGAATTGGGTAGAACGTGCTAGAAAGTTCTCAGATTTTAAAGGGTTTCCTGATATTAAAGAAAATCTGAAAACCAGATCATCTTAACCCATTTCCCCACAACCGAACATACATCTACTGATCAGAACCTAAATTCACAGGAACTGCTAAAATTCAAAACTTTCACCAGCATTTTCAAAAATTTTCTCAATTTCAAATGTTAACACTAAACTACACAAAAAGTAATAAAGGTAGTTTAAGATAAACGGGAGCTCTGGAGCTCTGCAGTCTACAAACACAGCACTGTAAGTGGTGAAAAGATTGGATATATGAAAATCACAAGATATGACAGCAGCAACCAGCAAAAAAAACAACAACAAAAAAAAAACAACAACAGTCAATAGGAAATGCTATTGAATAAATTGGAAAACTGCTAGAATAGGTTATTTAATGTATTCTGGTAATTGTTAGGTAACCGAACACACAGGGAATGGTTTATACCTACTCATTGTTTATTCCCAATAAGTAGATAAAAACATTCCCTCTGCCTATTCCTAGACACTCAAATGTTTTATTTCTTAATTTAAACAGTCTTGGAAAACTACAAGAACAACTGAAATTTTTTGAGGAAAAACGACATCCCAACTATGTGTGTTTGTGTGGGGTGGGGGTGTCTGTGCATGGTCTGTCCTCTAGGAGAAAGAAGGCTGAGGTGGCAATATGGCAAGGTGTGAGAGAGAAGGGGGGTTACCCTCCTGAATTTGACACAGTGTGGATTGTGTTCCCGTCCTAATAGAATTGCAGAAATATTCTGGGGGAATCCCATTACGTAGCAAATGGAGTGCTGTAATAATGTACTCACAGTCGTTTCCCCACTGCGGTTAGCCTCCTCCCGCTCCGCCAGGGCTCTCAGGAAGTTATCTTTGAGTTCTTTTCCTGTACTTGCCAGCTTCCTGGAAAAGACAACATTTAAACAGTTTGAAATGTGTCTTAAAAATCTCTTTCAAGCTTAAATGTTGTCGGTTTAATTTGTTCTCACAGGCAAACATTGATGCTTACTCTTTTGATACTGATGCATCACAGCAGTAAGCTTTGCTAGTCACTATTTAAAAAAAAGAAAAGAAAACTGCTGTATATATCAAAGTACTACGATATGACAGTACTTGTAAATTTGGATGTTTTTATGTTTACCTCAGAGTCAATCACCTTTTAAAAAATTAGATATATATCACAACAATATTTTTTCTTTAAGATATATTAATAAAAGTACTACATACAAAAGATTTGGAAGGAACAAATCATCCTCTGACTAAAATTACAACTAAACTGTAAAATACAGCAAACCCACCTATAGTTATTGTAACAATGATACAGATTATAAAAATATCCAGAATAGCTGGTTCCATTAAAAATATGAAATATGTTGCTTGAAAAATGTAAATAATCTCAAGGAGTCATTTCTGACAAAATTATATCTTCATAAAAATAAATCATACTGCCTCCACCCTAAACCTGCGGGTAATTAATCACATTGGGAATTGCTATTAAATAAATCCTCCCTTGAATTATTATCTCAGTCATTTCAGGAAGGTTTTTTCTCTCTGTGCTATTTGGCCCATTTCCATGAAAGCAAAGATTTGGCAAACTCAAGCCTGTACACCTGACATAACACTCATTGGCATTCATCTCTCAGACGTTTCACAGTGCAGTACCAGCAATAGCGCCTTGTCATTCACCCCAAATTTGCTCAACTTTCATAATGTCTGCAGTATACCCGCAGAATCATCGACCTGCCAGTAAACAAGTATTTGAGAACTTTTTTTGCTCAACTTTGCACAGAGCAACTGCAGGTAAAAAGGGCAGCAGAGATTAACCCTCTCCTAATATCACAGAAAAACATAACACACCGCCTCATTTAACCAATTAAAAAGTCTGCTCCTTACAAAAAATGACAATGTTAAAAGGAATAGTTCACAGTCATGAGTTTTACAGGTAACATTTTAGAATACTGTTCCCTGAATAACTACACAGGAACAAATGAGTAATACAATATTAACATTCAAGTAACTACTATTAACTAACAAGAAACTCTGATTAATTAATTAGTAAGTAATAGCACTCAGTTGAATGCGGTAGCTCCCTATTAGCTAATCAGTAACTACAATCAGAGTTTCTTGTTAGTTAATAATGGTTACTAGAATGTTAATATTGTGTTACTCATTTGTTAGTTCATTAATGACAGAGCACTATTCTAAAGTCTTAAGCTATCTTTTTATATGTGGAACACAAAAGGATGTCAGGCTAAATGTTCGGGCAGTTCTTTTTAAAAATGATTAGTGTCAAAACAGTTAAATAGATCAAAACAGTACCTTAAAGTAGTTCATACAACTATTACAAAATACCTATGAAATCTCATGTTAATGATCACACATGAAAACTAATGAAGTTCTGTGTCATCTCCACCTACGATTGTCATGAACAATTTGCTCCACCCGTTTAATCCACTCAGGACCCCAAAGCGTAGCCATTTGCAATGCATTATAAAACAAAATCATTTTAACATATAATTGAGCCTTTGTGAAATGTGATAGCAAGCTGTTTGTTAAGCTATAGTATGCTGATTGGTTAGCTTGAAAAACCTTACAAAGTACTCAAGTAATGTGACCACATCACACATGTTTTGGTCATCATGAGTGTGAACGAACACCATCTACTTGTTGAAAAGCAAGTCACAATGAGCAATGCACATTTCAGTCTGATAAATGATTGACTTAATGACTTGCCCTTACAAAAAAGAATGTGCTTCATGTTCATTTTAAGTGAACTTCTTTTCAAAATTATTTTCCAAGTATATTTATGTAGTACATACAGTATACTAATATCATTGTACTAGTATATCTGTATGTGTACCATTTTAATGCTTCTTGTGTCTAAAACGGCCAACTTTTAGTTTATAAAAATATTCTCGTAAGTGTAGTGTAACAGTAGCAAAACTAGTTTAAATACAAGTTATACTTTTACTATATACTTTTAGCTGACCTTTTAGTTTATAAAAGTACACTTGACCTGTTATGAACAGGTGACCTGTAATGATGCCTATTTGTTATCTGTCAAATGGCTGTGAAATCAAAAAGTTATGCACCTGTATTGGCCTGAAGACATAATATTCCTAATGAGACCCTGCACCCCTCCTCCTTTTGGGCACGCTCTGTTGCCATACTCAGGTTACAGGTTGGCAGGTGGGGGGGGTTGTCTTTTACAAACAGGCTTGCTGCTTAGAAAGGATTTAACAGACCATGATGCACTTGGGGCCCTGCTCTGTTTATTCTGGATGATGAAAAGAAACTAGGGGGAAAAGCTCTAAGTAAATGGAACACACACATGACATTTATTTTGGTCAACTACTCGGCTGCCTGTAGTTCATAAACGTGCAGCCAGATGCCAGGCACTGTAATACTAGCATGAGAGGTCTTTGTTACAGTTCCTCAGTGTATGCGGGACAGGGGCCATAATGCTGTCAGAAGTGATCTGGGGCTTGTGTCAACCATCATGCAAAATTTCTCCAATCTACTTTCCTTCATATATGCTCAAACAATAAAAAGGTTTAGCTATTTAAATTACGTTTGTGTGTTTTACCTGGTCGTTCTTTTTAAATAACTTCACAAAATTCTCACTTCTTATTTAGGGTGCAACATAAAATGTAGCCTGAATACGTCATAGCACCAAAATGCTCGAGACACATTAATTGATCAGCTACGTGACCACCCAAGCGAGTTCTTGTCAAAATAATATCTGTTATCAACAAGCAGAAGTGTTAAACAAATATGACCAGCATGTTTGAGTACATCTCAGGAATAATTTCATTGGCTATCTATTTAAAGAATGCAAACCACAGGGACTTCCAAGATTTCATGCACCCATTCCTCAACACATATGGATGACGTTACCTACCAAGTATATTCTAACGTGTCACTGTGCATCAACAATCAGGGCTGTGTTGAATTAAGAAGACAATGGTTGGAATAGCAGTACCATGAGCAAGTACCATGAGTATAATAATTTAATGCAAACAGAAAGCTCCATCAGTGATAGACAGCAATATGAGAGTAACTGTGTGTGTTCTTATTATGTAAGAAGTAATGGGAAGAAATTTGGAACACTTCAGGGTGTAACTCAAGCCAAACTGATCTCATTGTTCACTGTAGACTAATGTTCTAGCACAAGTATTTCAGATTAGTCCTGCATCGTTTAGCAGATGACTGTAAAATGGATAGTTAAATTTTACAGGCCTAAAAAGACATGTCCATCATCTAAAGTCTATCATATTCTATTATTACTTCATGTATTCACACACATATAAGCATACAATGTGTGCAATAAGGTTCAACTTGCTGACATTAGTTTATGCATTAGGTATCATGAACTAACAGTGACACTCTCAAAGCATTCATTTAGGTTGATTTGAATTTCTACATATGCACTTTTAACGTTTCAAGTTGTGTGAATAATTATGTATTGTTTATAAACATTCATTCATTTTTTTTATAAAAGTTCATTTTTAAAAAGTTAATTGCAAATTAACTAATGTTAATAAATTTAACCTTATTGTAAACTGTTCCTAACGGAAACTAAAACTATTAAAATAGTTTGGTAACTGAAATAAAGATGAAATAAAATAGCAATATACGAGAGGAAAAACAAACTGAAAACTAAAAAAAAAAGAAAATTAGAATGTTGTCTTAGAAAAAAACTAAAATAAATAAGTTGAAGTACTAAAACATTTGAAACTAAAACTGATAATATATGTATATATGTATAAATATATATAAAATGACAACCGTATCACTTCTGCTGATGGCCTATTAAACAGTAAGTCTATATTTCCTAAACGCAAGCAAACTACACTAGAATTTACTTTAGAAACATTAGAGATTTCTGTTGGTTAAGTGTTTATGATGAAAAGATACTCACAGCTGTGTAATATTTGGATTCAATATGAGTGTCAAACAGATGTGTCTCAATAACATTTTTACATAGCTAATTGGAAAGTACACATTTATTCATTTGACAGATGCCACACATAAAAAAAAAAAAAAAAATATGAGAAAACATAAATTATGTCCAACTAAATTTACAACACTGGGTTCCTTACATCCTGCATACTTTTAATATTCACAAATTTCTGGCAGTGGCATGTGTGGTGAGGACAGAGGCGGAGCTTGTGTCTCAGCGTGTAATTGTGTTTCCAACTCAATCTGTGCAAGGTTGTCAGGACAGATTTATGTGCAAAGTTAAAAAAAAATAATGTGAAGTATTACTGCATAGTCAAAATACAAGATAACATGTGTCTTTATACTGAGCATAGAAGGACTGCCAGAACTTAGGTTTTGGGGGAGAAAGGTTTCTTTTGGCTTCAGCAGCCTAGACACACAGTTGCAAAGAAACCAAGCCCCCATTTTTATTGGACTATGATAAATGGCCCTTAGAGAACAAGCCTAAGTGCCCTTGAAATATGGTGTTGATGCACACAGAGGGTTTGGTTATTTACATTCAATTTAAGGGTGTTTCGGACATAAGGCATGACAGTCAGCTGGTCGACATCAAGTCAAATACAGAGGGCACAATGTGTGTCAGAAAGTAAATGTGTGTGAGAAAGGTAAATTCATTACACTGCGTTTGCTCTTCTGAAAATTTCTGAAGCATCAAAACGAGTTATGTCTATATCATAATCAACTGTTTACACTTAAATCAATTGAGTATTTTTGATGTTCTTTTTGACCATAAAGCATTCATAAGGTTTCGTGTGTTAATGAATACACGTGAGTTGGTCAACTTAAATTCGTGACCACAAAAGAGGGGAATCATTTGGACTAGTCATGCGCCCACAGAAGTAATTAATCACAGTGTAGGATAATAAGAGAGATTCTTTCCCAAAATGGAGTACAGATGGTCTTTATTCTTGATATATAGCCCCCTAGTGTAACTGTGTCAATAACAAGGCAAGTTAAGGAAAAGAAAAGCACACATAACTACTTTATCATCACTGTGAAATAGTCCAAAAATAATTACATGACAAGAGAATCTGTAAGTCTTTATAAGTTTTAAATCACAAATTTGCTGAATAGAGAAATGTAGTTCATAAATATAAATTGAAAGGTTCCTAGTGTAAGCTGACTCCAAAAGTGTGCGTTACAGTTTAATACCGGTATCCAACCCCCATCATGAAATTTATTAGCCCCGTCAAAAGTCCTTAGCTCAAATGTATGGTATTCCAGATGTTTTGAGTTTCAAAACCATTTTTGAAAGAAAAAAGAAAAGAAAGAAAAAACATGTTTTCACACATAGAATAGAAATGTATAAGTTTCACTTCTTTCATACAATGCAACTTTTTAGTTTAGCTTTCTAAAGGCTGTGAACACAATGCTGTACATGTAAACTTTGACAAGATTTGAGTTCCAGGAAAATCATGGCTCTACCCATATAGAAATGTAATATATGTACATATATGTTTTTACTTTATATGAGCATATATTCCATTTACTGATATTTAACATATGTACACATACACATTTGCGTATGGGTAATGTTAATGATTGGAAGTCAGTTCCTCTAAGAATGTTTCGTTTCATAAACTTTTTTCTAAAATATTAAAGATGCTGTATTGTTGACATTGTAAGCTTTGCACAGATTTTTTCAGCCGAGTTCTTTTGTGTTCAGTGTTGTTTGAGGAGGCACAAGAACACACACAAACAGCACATATAGGATGGTGAGAGTTTCCAACTCAACCATGCTTAATCACCATGGAAGAATTTTACCTCATCAAGCCTGTTATATTTATTAATGGGTTAGTTCACCCCAAAATGAAAATTCTGTCATTAATTACTCACCCTCATGTCGTTCCACACCCGTAAGACCTTCATTCATCTTCGGAACACAAATTAAGATATTTTTTATCAAGTCTGATGGCTCAGTGAGACCTGCATTGCCAGCAAGACAATTAACGCTTTCAATGCCCAAAGTCAAACTGCCAAAGTCACGCCTCCCCCAGTGGTGAACCACTGAAATTTCGAAACACTTATCACGTAACGAAGCCTTGTTAACTGAAATCACGTGAATTTGGCAATTTGATACGCGCACCGAACCACTGATTCGAAACAAAAGATTCGTAAAGCTTCAAAGCTTCATGAAGCTGTTTTGAAATCGCCCATCACTAGATATTGTTGAATAAAGTCGTTGTTTTTTTTGGTGCACAAAAAGTATTCTCGTCGCTTCATAACATTAAGGTTGAACCATGTAGTCATAAGAACTGTTTTAAATACGTCTTTAGTAGCTTTCTGGGCATCTGAAAGTGTTAATTTTCTTGCTGGCAATGGAGGCCTCACTGAGCCATTGGATTTTATGAAAAATATCTTAATTTGTGTTCCTCACATGTACAAAGGTCTTACAGGTGTGGAACGACATGAGGGTGAGTAATTAATTTTTATTAATTATTCATTTATGAATAATTTTCTTTTTTGGGTGAACTAATCCTTTAAGGAACAGGGCACATCACCATCCCACCTATGAGACTGGGATTAAGGTAAAAGACTGAAATCAAATCTTTACCACCTTCCTTCAATAAGATTCTGTCATAACCCGACCCCTTTAACATCTTCTCACTAGTGGTCATCTATATAACTTTGATAACAGAGTGGCAGATATAATATAGCTATTTAAATATTCCAATTTGATTCATGAAATTAAATGTGACCTGATCCAGCAAAATGAGTCACAGTGACCCAAATTTCAAAATTGAGATTTTGGTATCAATGGAAAGATGAGACAAGCTTTAAAATGATATCCTAGTCAGAGTTATACCTTGAATGGTTTTAAAGATATACCCATTTTAATTATGGTCGTCTGCCCTCTTTTTCAAATTGAAAACCTGAGAAAATCGCTTTTAAAGTTTTTTGCCTGTTTTTTTTTTTTGTTGATATCTTTCAAAATCCATTGCATTTAAAGGGATAAACTATTTATTTTACAGCTTAATTTGACCAAAGACATTATATATATATATATATATATATATATATATATATATATATATATATATATATATATATATATAAATGCTATTAAACCAGGCTGAAGCTCAAATTATTTTAAAGTATTTATTTGAATTAACCCTTTAAGACCTGAAGGCTTTTTTAGAGTTCTTTTTTTTTTTTTTTTCTCTGAGCGACACACACAAAAGTAGACTCATAACTCCAAAACTCTAGCAAGGAGAGTCAAAAGGTATATAGGTATCATTTGATAGAAAACATTTTAAAATTTAAGAAAATATAAATTACATTACATTTGGACATTATCTTGCTGAGAAACAGCTGATAAAAGACAAAAAAATATATATAATTTAAAAAAAATAATTTTTCTTTTTTTATTTGACATGGAATAACTCAGGAACACAATAAGATCGCTAAAAAATTCTTTTTTGGTGATGCTCTCCTATATGTGAGCTGCAGCTGGTTCAAATTTCGTGGTGATAGCATAAAGAATACTTTGAAAAATTGTTGTTCATTTTTTCCGCAGCCAGGTGGCGCCAACGGGTAAACTCCGGTTTAGAGGCACTTCTCAGCACTCGTTAGGAGTTTTTCAAAATGGTTCGATGCATTAAAAAGATGAGATTCTAAGCTTTAAAATGATATCTATTATGTGTTATTCCACGTTGGAAAACGAACATGGATGGGTCCGGGAACATTGGATACACACTGCATCCCGGAGAGATGAGAGACATGTTTTTAGCCAAGTATGTTAAATCATTTCGTGAGTAATATCTTGTGATCAACGCAATATATTATATTGATTTTGGATTCATTTTAATCTTGAGAATTTATTATTTTTATGATCTGTGCATTTTTCATGAAGTTATGAGCACGTGAAATATACATGTATTCAGTTTGCTGCTGTGCTGTTTTTGTTGTAAACGCATATTTCTCAGACTCATTAGAGGTTGAAAACAACACAACAGAAGCATGTTGGAGGCTTGATATGAAAGTTTAAAGTCTTTGGTTTTGTATGCAAAAATAATTTTTGTGCTACCTATATGGATTCAATTTTTATTGGCTTTTAAAGAGAGACACGCAAATGGGAGTTTTATTTTATGAGGCGCGCTAGTCTGACAGGAGGATGGCTGGACCGATCGTGTGCTTGTCAGTCGAAACGGGGCTTTCCATTGTTAAAAATCAGCGTTTAGGTCAGTGTGTTTACATTTCTAAGCTTTTTGATTGGTTATATACAACGTGTAACACCATATTTGTAGAGGAGATAATGACGTTTCAGGGGATACCGGGAAATGCTCAGAAGTGACGAGAGGAGATGAGAAGTTCATTTCCAGCTAATTTAGTAAAACCATGTCAAATTTAATAGCCATTTAAATACCTTTACTCAATTATCTGGACTACGAAACTTTGGGAGATTATTTTTGAAAGTCTCTTCTTTGAAATTACCTAAAAAAAAAAAAAAAAAAAAAAAATCGATTTTTTCATTGTTTTTCCACATTATCGGCCCATATCTTAAAATAGAACGTTGCGACTTCCGACTCATTTCGCCTGATCGGGTCACATATGATGACTTATTTAATAATGTAAACAAACTAAAATAAAATATCGACTCTAGAAGCAAAACTGAAGGGAGAACATGAAATGAAAAAAAAAAAACAACAAAAAAAAACAAGCTGAAGTGAAGTATCTTGAACAAAAATGTAATGAACCGAAATGAAAATCACTCATACATTCAGTAAGACAATTTTGCAGATTTTACGCTTTCTGTTTTAATCACCACCGTGAAGACAGATACTTCTCCAGCAATATGCAATTTGCAAAGATGATTTATGTGTTAGCAGCCTGTAGTGCTGGTCACACATAAAGACAAAGAGAAGCATAAAGAAGACTTTCCCACACTCACATTGCAATAATATGGTGCAGCTTGTCTTTGTTTTCACCCCCTCAGTGTTCAAATAAACTCCAATATGAAGGAGGAATGTAACCTATACCTCTCTATTGCCGATGCCCACAATGAAACTCTTAGAGGAATTGCATAGTGGTGAAAGTGCAGGAGCAGCATATATTTGAGAGCTAGGAGAGCACCTCATCTTCGGTGTGAGTGAGGGACTGCTGCTAGGTCATGGGGGCCAAGGCCCCAATGTAAACACAGGTGTTAAGGAGGCAAGAAAAAGGGGTTACCCCAATCCAGTAGCTAGGGAAACAGCAAAAGTCACGCTTGGAGAGTGAGAACTACCCCTACAAACGATGCCAAATGGAACATTCCCCATCAGTCTGACATGACTCTTTATTAGGCCTCATTTGAGAGAATTAATGTGGCCTCTGCCTTCACACAGCAATTGCTGTAGCTAGTGATCAGGTGCAGCAAGACGTGAAACTTGGGTGTTTTTGAATAATTTGGATAGTGTTTATCATTCATCTTCTTACGTGTTGCAGTGTTTGTCTTGGTCCCAGTACTGAATTAATGTGCTTTAATGACCCAAAGATCTATAATTGAGGAAAAATTGGTTCTTTATATTTTTTCAGCATGTAGAAAATATCTCTCGAGAAACCAGAGGGACGTAAGCTTTTTGTATTTATAATGATCAAACAATTTCACTGTAACCTAATTTAAGCTTCAAAGACACAATATTTAGCTAGGGACTCATTTTATAAAAAAAATAAAAAAATAAAAAATAAAAACACATATTTGCCCTGCAAAACTTTTCACTGGCTGCAACACAAAAATGATGAATAGTTTTTATATATATATATATATATATATATCAAAATAATGTGTCACATGTTTTTCCCTCAATTTTTGTTTACTAAAAAAAAAATGATTTTAATATAGCCGAATGTATTTTTAATTTGCCATAAAATGTTTAACCTTTTAAAAAAGATATGGGGTGGTAGAGTGTTGCGAGGTTGCAAAAAATATCTGCAAGAAATTAAAATTACTTTGTGTCTTGGAGAGATTGATTCAAATATGATGTGCAGTTCATTCTTGGTCATATCGTTCTCTCTTTCGCTCTCGCTCTTGCATGAAAGCACAAGGTAAACAATATTCAGAGGGAGCTGCTTGCTTTGGACAGATGACCACTGGCATGAGTGGCCCCAAGTTCCTAATATGTGTTCCTATCCAAGCAAATTGGGGGGGGGGAAACAATATTTCCCCCTTTCAGATCCTTTCCTATGAAACAGAAACATGGCTTAAAGCTCATGTTCCACTCATCAACAACAATGCAAGTCAAGTATGAGAAATTAGCAACTAAATTGTTGAATATGGCAGCAAGATATTTGCCTGCCCTTCAGCTTACTGCATAAATTTCCTAAATTTCAGTGTCCAATCTATAAAAAAAAGAATGTGGTTACCATACTCATACACTAAAGACCTCTGGGACTATGCAAAATATTAAGCATTTTATCAACCACAGGACACAAAGTGTTCCCAGTGGTGCACTCTCTGCTATGCACTGACCAACACTACGAATAATGATTTATCTTCTAGCTGCTCTTGAGCTCAATTTTACTATCTGTTTGTACAGCTGAAAGGAGAGGCAGGCTTTAACATTTGGAATATAATAAAAGAAATTCTATACCAAACACAGCTATGAGCTTTAGCCTCTGGCCATTCTATGCCAAATAAATCTGAACTATACCAACTTCTAATTATCAAATTGCTGATGTTTTGTAAAATAATTTTGACCATAATTGATGGAATTTCATTAAATCCTTCTTGGCCTAACTCACATTTTACAAACTCAGCAACTGGCAGAATTCTCCTTAAAAAGGATCCTTGACGAAAATTAAAAAATCTCTAAGAACAACAGATGTTGTGTTGAGAATTTAGTCCTTTGGTTGCTTAAAATCTTTCTTAAAAAAGAAGAAAAAAGAAACATTATATTCTTACTGGCCTGGCAGATGGCAGCTTTCAATAGTACAGTGATTTCTAAAAATCAGCAGGTACAGTTCGTGAAATATTTTTCCTGCGGGCACTTGGAGAAAAAGAATCTTATGGAAAATATTATTTTGGGCTGTTGAACGTCAAGGGAAATTCCACCCAGCATGACAATTTACTTAACTCCTTTTTTTAAAGAAATTCTCTGTCACCTCTGATTATACTGAGTCAAATGTATCAGTTACACATACTATACTCTCCATTTTACAGAGGCCTCTCATTGTTAACCATTGACGTTTGTGGTAGAGGAAGGCCTGTAAATGAAACATGCTGCGTCATTAAATTACACTCAGGATATATTTAATATGATTGGGGTTCTGTCAGAATGTTACATTTTAACCTGTGCTGTCAAGACAGTCTACACATTGAGAAATAAATTGATTTATACTCTGCTTTAAATTGATTAGACATAAACTCATCATATGAAATGTATTGACTTATCTTTGACCCAAACTGAACTGGTTTAATCAAGTAAAAGCTATCTTTGTTAACAACTTTAAATGCCAAAAAATGATGTACAAAATGTAGGAAAAGGTATTTCAATAACATTTAAATAAATTCGTGCTGCATGGAATGAGTTGTTTAATTTCATTCTGACATTGAGCAGGATTCCTCCATCACAAGCACTGTGGTCCATTAGATTAATCTGCTTTGCACATGTTAGGCTTGTGGTTCTAACCTCATCAGTCTGCAAGACCTTCTAATCATACAGCAAGTTGAAGTGGCTATTAACCACAGACAGACTAAGAAAACATAAGGACTGTACATTACAAAATGTTCTGACCAGTGGAATTAAGCCGTCTTTCTTATGTCTTTTGATGCATTGTGTAATCGTCCACAGTCTTTGTACTGCAGTTAAAAAAATCTTAATGCTTATAGTTTTGCAGATGCCAAACATAGACAAAGTATCAAACGCTGAAATTGAGATTTGGTGTTATTTTCACAAACACTTTGGAATGTACCTTCATTTTATTTTCAGTATAATGCAGAACAGTCATTTCTCATGTTTCCACCTTGTTCCGCCACTAATTTGGGAGTCTTTTGGAAATTTTTCTACACGTTAAAAGTTGGTCCTGTTCAATGTCTCTGCACTGACAAAGCTATTAACATGCATTTAACATAATACCTCCAGGTCACTGCAGAATCCATCATATACATCCGGCATTTGTGAGGAGGCCAAACTACAAAGCAGATGATTGTCTAGTATCTTTATGGCATAAGGCTATATAATGTGAAAAACACTTCCACCTCTGCACTGGAATACTGGAAGCCACATCACGAGACATGAAACATCACAGGCCTTAGAGCCCAAGGTAAAGGACGTAGGGGGAAAGGTGAACTCATACATACCTCCACAAAGTCACTAACAACTGTAACAGCTCATAATAAAAGCGTTTTTCAAAGAAGAACAGAGCCTGAGCAAACAGGACCTCTCGATTAAAAATGCTTGCATGACAAACAGCATACAGAGCGGAAATGGCTAAAAGTAGAACATAACAAAACAATGGTTTCATTAAGAACAAAACTGAGCCCAGTTTTATTTGATATTCCACTGTTGTTGATTTTCCGGAAATATCTGGTGTGAAAGTAACTTGACAAATCGTATAATTCGCTACTGATATCAATATTAATCAGATACAAAGAAGACTAAATCATGCAATTCATGTGTCTCTATTTAGGGTTTGACCACACAGTCGTAACATGTGGTGGTGAGAATAATCACAAGAATATAAACATTAGTGATTGCATGACCAAACCGGGGCCTGGTCATTTGGCAATCACATCTGCAGTAATTCAAAAAATTCAGTCAGAGTAACATTGTATCATATAACAAGATGCAGTGTGATAAAGCAACAAGCCAGGAAAGGTATCTCGTCCATGTTTTTGGCTAAACTGCCACTGCAACAATTAAATGGCACTACATTTTATTGGACGCTTAGTTTCTATTTTTTTTTATGATGTTGCCCGCCCACTCAGAATATACTGCTGCTTATGTATATTAAATATCATACATAGGCGAGAAGAGACTGAAAGTGAACATTTAGATTTGGATATTATGTCAAGTTTTGGCCTGGTAAAAGACAGTGAAAGCCATAAAACATTACTTTTCTGTGCTTGTCATATTTTAGTATTGAAAAATTTTAAAATTAAAAGTTAACTAGGATTATCTATGGTTAAGTTTTTTCTTTCATGAATTTGGCAAGAGATGCCCAAACCAGGGCCCGCGGGCCAAAGTTGGCCTGTGATGACTAGGACTTTATGTGATTCTGATTTCGCTTATCGATTCTGATTTTCATTTAGATATTCAGTCAAGAGCTGAAAATATGATTTTCGGATGATAATCGGATACGCCGGCTTTTGTTTCTTTTGTTATTGCCGCCGCCCTCCAAGGAAAGCGTGGCTACTTATTTATGCAGCGCTCTGGGGTGAGTTTCCCGAAAGCATCGTTGGTGAACCATGGTCGTAAGTCCCATTGAACTCTATTGGTAACGACGGAACTTGCGACCATAGTTCGCTTTGGGAAACGCACCCCTGGCCGGCTATAGCTGATATCAAAATTTTATGAAGATGGACGCCGCAAAGAATATCGCAGACGAGCTGAACCGTGGCCGTTACACCGGAAATGTTTTGAAGTACAACATACGGCTGGATTCTTTAGCTGCGGAAAAAGAGTGGCAGGACATGCAAATTATTGGACATTTAGAGGCAAACAGACGCATAGTGCAAACTTCGGAGATGGTTACATCCACAAAGAAGACCCTGACAAAGAGAAAGTGTGCCCGAACAACTTATTTCATTGGAGGCAACAAGATCTTTTCTGTTTCTTATGGGGTGAGTTTCCATAAACATCAAAGTTTGTCGTTTTGTGTTCATTCTAAGAACACGTAGGCTACACGTTATCTCATGTGTCTATTGTTATTAGCTAACTCAGGACTGTCGTTTTAATTGTAATCGTTAGCATCGTATCACTTGCCAAAAAAACCCATTACAATAATGGGCTTTTAGATGGTAATGTTAGCATGTTAATTTGAATAACGCTTCAACTGCTTGAATTGACTGGTGTGAATGACTTAGCTCATGTAAACCTTACTATTCTTGAATTGAATGTGACGCTAATAATTTTAGACAGTTACTACTTCTTAACAAGGATTTACTAATGTAATAGTAAATGTATCAGATTAAATTCCTACATAAGTAAAAGTATAAAGTATCCGTAGCCGTAAAATGTGCGTTATAAGTCAAAAGTAAAAGTATTGAAGAGTTTAATGTACAGGATTTTTTTAATCCTTTGACTCAAACCGGGTCTAACCACTAACTGAGGTCTAAACCAGGACTATACGGTTATCACCGAATCCGGTTCAAAAAGTTCTAATGTCAAAAAAGATAAATTACTGACATTTACAATGCACATTATCCTTTATTATTAATAGTATATGGTCTGATTTTCCCGTTGCGTCTGTCGTTGCTATGCAACCATGCAGCTTTACGGGGGTATGGCTTATCTAAATAAGATGTAAATGAGCCTTTGAGCTTTTTTGAGTGCCTACCTTCAAATGGCCACAACTTCTCCAAATATTATCAGATATTCAGAATCTGTGAATAACTCAAAATGCCCCAGAACCGACTTGTGTCCCTACTTTCCGTGACTGGTCACATATATGACTTTCTTCTTTCTGATGAACACAGTCGGAGATAGGTTGATAAATATCCTGACGCATCTGAGCTTTATAATGGCAGTGAGCAGGATCAACGAGTATGAGCTGAAGAAAGTGCCTCCATCCACATCCATCCATCATAAACATACTTCACACGGTTCCGGGGAGGTTAATAAAGTCCTTCTGAAGTAGGGCTGGGCGATATATCGAATGCTTTTGTCACACGCATTTCGTCAGTAAAGCCGGTTCCCTGATTACCGCTAAATCGCCATCACCTGCTTTCAAATGGAGCAGCATTTAATAGACAGAGCCGTAGTTCACTGACAAGCCACGCAATATCGCGTTCAATATCGACGGCGATTCATATTGATATTGAACGCGATATTGCGTTGCTCGATATAGCATTCGATATATCGCCCAGCCCTATTCTGAAGTGTTTGTGTAAAAAAAAAAAAAATCCACATTCAACAAGTTATGAAGTACAATATCTAGCTTCCGCCAGACCGCCTTCCGTATTCAACTTTTGAAGAAAGTGTAAACTGGCATCGCGTCAGTTAAGCTTTTTCCTTAAGTTGAATAAGGAAGGCATAGGGCATACTGTAAAGGTGATGATACACGGGGCAACTTTTTGAGCAATGTTGCCGGGCAATGTTGCCGAGCAACGTTGCTTGGGCACTTTCCCACTGAGAATGAACAACAAATATATATCTGGATACGTTAGATCGGTCGTGGGCAATTTTTTGAGATCCTCCAATCAGAATGTTAGCAGCTGATCACGTGACCGGTTCGGAGATTTCAGAAAAAATTCAAACAAGATGGCGGCCCCTCAGCGGCAGTGGAGCAGAGAAAAGGAGTGTGAACTTTTATCTTTTTACGCTAGTAAGTTGTCATGCGTCAACCCAAAACAGGGAATTTACCTCATATATTGCTTAAAATACCAACAACTGTCCGAAAGTAATGTGTGTATGCTGTAATAAAGCTATTGAATGATTTCAGTTAAATACTAAAAAGACGGGATTTTTCAATGTTTGTAGTAGCGTAGGCTGTAGGGCGTTTGACATTTGAATAGCTTTTGATGCGATCAACGCGGGTTCGAATCCGCCTTTTGCTGAACTCGCTCTTCTCCCTTTTCCTGTCACAAATCAGATCGGAAAGGCATTTATATTTAATAAAAATGAAGAAAATATTTGAAAAGTTGAAATAAATGCCTAACAAGTGTTTATAATAAAGTATTTATTGAGTTTGCAATAGATTTGCTCCTCTCTGATTAGTTGCTGCCAACTGTCTGTTGCCCTAATTAGTTGCCCTGTGTCTCATCAGGTTGCCCGTTGACGGCAACATTGCCCAGCAACATTGCTCAAAAAGTTGCCCCGTGTATCATCACCTTAAGTGAATGCATCGCTTCACTTCAGAAGGCCTTTATCAACCCGATACACGTTTTCATTCTCAGCTGTATACGTTCACTTAAGACAAAACCGGCTGTGTTTACAAGGATATTCTGATATAATGTTGTGTGAATTTGTCCGTTCAAGTGCAAGAAAGAAAACACAAATTAGTAGTAGTATTATATGAGAGACGTCTTTCCTTGCACGCACTTTGGATGTGTGCGCAGAACAGAAAACAGCGTGCAAGTAACAAATTGACTTCTCTTTGGCGTCTTCTTGCTTTTGAAAGGAAAAACAGATTAAACTGCACACATAGGACTTCATATGAGGAACTGAAATTTTAATTATAGCAAGTAATCTAATTCCTGACCCTAAGTATCCGATTCTAGAATTGAAATCGATTTTCGATTCCTAGCCTTAAGTTGTGACCTTTGATTTGGCCCACCATGCCATAGCACAAGAGGGTGGAAAACATAGGTGAAAAACATGTCATTGAAGCATATCTTATTTCTCATTTACATTTTTGTAAATGTAGAGAATATAAGTGAATTTGATTTTAAAAATGTAGTTGGATATAATGCAGCCCGCTGCCCTCAATCAAGTTAATTTTTTGGTCCTTTGTAGTAAAATGTTTAGGCACCTCTGTGGTATGCAATGTTGTGAAATTAAAAAAAAAAAAAAAAAAAAACAATTTCCACCTAGATGCTTGAAATGAAAGGAAGTCCTTTGGGGAGAGAATGACTGTGCATGACTGTGTTCATTATCTTTAGTTTTTTAGTGCTATTCCACATCAGCATTGCAGATTCATGTACAATAGCCTTCCCTGGTCTCAATCTTTCAGAGCACAATTCAACACCAGCTTCGTAACAAGATCTACACTATTAAAATGACTCCATATGCCCAACTAATTTTTGAAAAACCTCCATTCATTCAAAACAACATCCGTAGCACATCCAAAAGTTTGCCTGCTTCATGACAAGTAATAAGGATGTGAAAAAGTAAAGTGAAAGTCAGTGAAATAGAACATTAATTCCAGATTGCATAAATCCATCGTAAAGCTCTTTAAAGGAAACTGAAATAAGATCTTGTTATTCCTGACAAATCCCATTTCTTTTCAGTGCTAACATGCTGAGCAAGGAAGCTGTTTTTTTATTCTGGTGAATGAGGATATTTGCTCAGTTGATTTGAATATAACCCAAAATTCAGTTAGCATAAGTTAAAATCAACTAAACAAAGCTTAGATTTTGGAAATGGATGGTGGGAACAAAAACCTAACCATGCCAAGAAACCTTCTATTTCCCCCTATAATTATGAATGTAGATATATTGTTTCATTAACAGTTATTTATTGCTCTCCTGTTGAGGTAGATGGATGATCAGCTATGACAGATTGCTGGCACACAGATAGGTCATATTCACCCTCAGCGAACATTTCGTAAATGAAACTGCTGGCACATCACTTTTAGGTTTTCTGTGGTCTGAAATGTACAGTATTTCTATAAAGCAAATGTGGGAACTGCAACTACCTCCTAAGAAGCCTCACCCGTTAGTGCACATCAGGTGGGTTGTTAAGTCTCATGTACTGCCACAAAGACCTTAAGAAAGGGTTAGTCCTCCAGGAAAAGACAGACCCTAATAAACATCTGTTTTAAGTCACCGCTGAAGGAAGGTTGCTGGAAACACAGTAGAACTAAAAGCAGTGTTGAACCCTGTGTGTGTATATGCAGAAAGGAAATAGTTGCAAACAACCCTATTCACCCAAAAATGAAATCTCTGTCATCATACTCTCCCTCATGTTGTTGCAAACCTCTGTCTATTTCTATTTGTGTTCTACTGCAGAACACAAAAGGTAATGTTATGTAATGTGATAAAGTGAGTAATATGATGAGGAATGCTAGACTCTTGGAAAGCGTATGATATGTCTCAACTAATATCAATTTCAACAGCACACTGATGGCCATTTTTTAAACTAAAGCATAAATTCTCTTTACATAGTGGTTTGTGGATACAATCGATCAATTGAAGCACATGAATAGAGAGTAGAGAATAGAATAGAGATCTGCTTGACAATTCTTCTGTATTAGATATCACTGCCGCAAGCTATTCGTCACTTTCCAACAGAAAAATACTATTACAAAACGTTAGTACCATGGGAAAAAGTGGTGTTGACATACCAACATAAATGACGCCTAGGTAAACCATCTCCTGTTCACTATGCTTATGCTGACTGATGCAAATCTCAATATATAAATCTCAGGTATTGTTATAGTCGTATATACTGTATACTGTCGTGTCTGTATGCAAGAACTTTCCAATCAGCTTCATTTAGCACTTCATATGATGGGTCGTTGTGGGACAACCAGCTCAGGCCAAGCCATCCTCCTGACCGTGCCCCGAAAAACAGGGCTGAAGGTCTTATTTCAGCCTATGTGAGCGAGGGATTAACACTGCGGTGCATATGTACAGTCTGTGTTCACAGCAGGGTTTTACTTGGCTAGTAGGTGATGGCTCCAACCATCAATTTCGAAAAGGGGTGAATTTGTGTAGAGTGGCATTTTTTCGAAGAAGCCAAACAATGGACAAAGAGCATGGCTGTGGTTGTGCTGGGGGTTTCGGGGGAGGGTTCAAGCTCGAGTCTCCAGAGCCTGTCATGAGCACGCGAGGTCAGGACATCTGCTGACATTTACTGCTGGGCCCGGGCCAGGCTGCAGGTTTCAGGGCTCCTGCCAGGGCCTCATATCAGGCCTGCGTAAAACCACCAGGCTCCCTCGCCTCTGAAACTCGCACCAGAATGCTCGGAACCTGCGTGACCTTATGCTTTTTGATCCAGACCTAGTGGTGCAGCATTTATGAGGACACTGTGAATTGTAAACTTGCTGAGAGGGCATGAGCCGGTTTTCAACATGGCCTCGAGGCTGATACAGGAGAAACGGATCATGCGACAATAGTTTTTTTTTGCATGATCCATATGCTTAGATCCGAGCCAAACGCACAATCGCTCCCATTCCCTCTGTATGGACCTGATTTATTAGTGGAAAAAAGTAATGCTTTCACTCATCTGCTTAATTCACATTCATCTTGAAGAAGTCACAGATGCAGAGAGAATGAAAGAGCATGAGAGACGGTGTTGAAGGAGTCAGGCATTCAGTCAACCCCTTGTCTACTTTTAATCACATAAAGAGACTTAAGTTTACTGTTGTCCATTATTTCAATGCAGTCATAAGTTATTGTGAAACCTTTTCACCACAATAGCCATCTTTCAGTCAACCATCTCTTTCATTCAAGCTTTTCCCATTGCGTCAAGTATTGAGTTTCTCAGGGCGAAATCCCTTCGTTTGTTCAATTGTGATTTGTTGGCAGGCTACCACAATGCCTATCTGTCAAATGAAGCATGTTATGTACTAGCCTATAACAGGGCAACAAAAGGGCAACATCTGATTAGCATTCATAGCACAGTCTCCCTCGTCCTTTGGTATTTTATTACCACAGGTGCAGGGGCATTCATTGATCAGATGCACGCTACAGGCAAAGCACGTCTTAATTGAAAACATCTCTATTTATACACCTGCAGGCACTAAAGGTCTCTAAAAGCAAAAGAAAGCCTGAGAGTGGAAGACAGAGAGAGAGAGAAAGACAGAAAACGCACGCGAGAAGAGAGAAATTGAGAAGCAGTCACTAAAGGATAAAGATTTTTTGTTGTTGTTGCTACAGGTAACCACAATCAAAGATTTTAAATAATAAAAAAAAAATGAGTCGCTCATCCTTCACTTGTATGTATTGTTACAGTAACATTCAAAAGAATTTAATACTTTTATTCAGCAAGGATGCATTAAACTGATCAAAGGTGACAGTAAATGTTACAAAATATTTCTATTTCAAATAAATGTTCTTTTAAACCTTCTATTCATCAGAGAATCCTGAAACAAGTACAAAAAATATTAACCAGAAAAAGTATTTCTTGAGCAGCAAATCATCATGTTAGAATGATTTCTGGGGGATCATGTGACACTGCTGCTGAAAATCCCATCACATGAATAAAATACATTTGAAAATATACATAAAACGGTAAACAGTTATTTTATATTGTAATAATATTTCATAATAGCACTGTTTTTACTGTATACTGAGCATAAACCAAAGCTTTTTTTCTTTCAAAAACAAAAAACTGTATCATCCCCAAAGTTTTCACTTGTAGTGTGTTTACAATTTTAGTGCAACAAAAACCTGAACATATATATTGACATATCAACATTTTACCAACATATTGTTAACAAAAACTGTAAATGCAATGACAACTAAATGATGATGATAATAATAATAATAATAATAGCATAGAGTGAATGATGCTTGGCACGCAGATCTAGCTTAGATTTTCCCCTTTTCTAAAATACACTTTGCATTAACTGAACAACAGTGAAAGAGGTAATTGAATATACGGCTACACAAGGACAAGCTTACTTTCATTGGCGAGCAAAATCCATCAATGATTATTTCAGCCATTATATAGTCATTCATTTATCTTTTCATGATGCCTAACTTTGAGGCAAAACACCTGATCATAGTGTAATGGCTGATTGCTATCCAGGATCATGTGATCAAAACAATTAAATTATTTCTTTAAAAGATTATTGTCTGTGCTCTAACCACACAATGGAAGAGAATTATATTGCTTGCTTTCTTTCGACAAAGTCACTTCCCCTCCCCACAGTGCCCTTCAAGGGTGCAAAAATGCCATTTGTTCTTTCATTACAAGTGTTTGACTATTCTTTCCAGACTATTGACTATTCTGCTATTCTGCTGGTCACTAATAAAAGCTTAATTATTAAGAATTCTAACAATATCCAAATAACAGGAGACTATTCAGAATCCAAGTAAAGTAACTTTATAGCATACAAATAAACCTAACAGAGCTAGACTTGATAGGCATAGCTATGGTAACCTTTACCTAGGAACTGAAGTGATAGGGCCCTCGTGTGGAGGACATAGGCGGTGAGAAATGTAGATATGGCAACCACATTCAGATTACTCTTTACTTGCATCAACTAAGTAACCAAGAGCCACAGTTAACTGCACCAGAGCAATGACACTTATATACAGTATTCGACTGTTTTGGTGTATTTAGAAATGCTGTTATGTTACATTGAGAACTGAGTCAATTAATCTTTTAAATCTTTGAGGCCTGCAGTCCAGACACTATCAAGGAGTTTATTGGCGTAAAGTAAACACAATAGTCTCTGATAGTGCTTTACATTGCAAAAGGCTGACTCAAACTATGTGCCTAAAGAGTTATTTTCTTATTTGACTGCAGTTTAATCTGAAATAGACATTTCTTTCGATGTATTATTTTACTTGAACTGAGACCCAGAATTTCTGAGCATTTTGACAAGCACTGAACACCACAAAGACACGTCTGCAGGTGGTTAGGCAGGAGAGCTGCCACAAGCAGCCCGAGAAAACACAAATATAGTTCTCCAAAAATGTTTCCTGAAGCCTCACCACAGCAACTATGTAATCCTCGTCCAAGTCAGAGTCCGAGTTTACAGCATCCCTGAAACTCCCACAAACATACATAAACACAACTTTTGCCTCTCTCACACTGAAGGGAATAAAGATCTGCGTTTAAGAAACACATGAGCCGTCAGGTGCATCTATAAAGAGCATTCACGTCATCAGTAAGTCCATGGTGCTTTTAGCCAAAATTGCTCTAAAAAGAGGCTGTTGTGTCCTTGGACTTTTAGATCCTATAATCCAAGATTATTTGTTACCATCTTACTGTCATTTGATGTCTTTGATATTTACAATGAATGTGCGTCATTCATGAAACCTGAGCAGAATGAATCACTGTATAAATTGTTCGTAAAACCATTCGTACGTAGAACGCAACATTAAATTGAATGTGACAGTTTACGTCAGAGTGGTTTAACAAATGATTTATGCAGAAATTCATTCTGCTTGTGTTTCATGAATGAGGCCCAATGCATTTACTGGAAAATACATATTCTCGAGGAAACATACTGGTGTGAAATCTGTCCCCTTTTCATGGTCACTACACAAAAACCTTACTTCTGTTGGCTCCCTGAAGCAAGCCTGGAGGCCTCAGCAGCTGCTTTCCTTGTCTCAAATTCCTCCCTTTCCAAACTGCTACCCTTGTGGCCCAGCTCCACCAGCTGGCGGGCCAGTTCCTGATCCTAGAGGAGCAATAACACAGATCTGCTGAGCTGGGGATGGTTAAAGCTGACTGAATAATATGAAAGTAAAAAAAAAAAAATCATGCAATTCAACAATCTGCTGTGGCATTTCTGTACAAACGGGCCAGTGTATTTATGACACATTTGTGCTAGTTTTGTGCTCATGTGCTATTTATATCAATCCAATTTTAGTACACATGCTATTTATATGCCAAAATAACATGAGCTGTGCTGACAGTTTCAAGGCTGCCAGGATCAAGGATTTTTGCCACATGTCACTGCAGTCTAGTTAAAAGTGGACAGTATCATTTCCATATGATATAGTGAAATTCCTTATGCCCTCAAAAGGAGAAGCTGCTTTCATGTGGTTATAGGGCATTAAGTTTGTAGAGAGCTGCTGCCTAGAAAAAACCTGGGAAGCTGGCAAAATCCATTTGTGAAGGGTTAAACTCTCTGTTAATATGACTGCATTTATAAATACACTAAAAGTCAAACAGTAGAAAATTAAAATGTCAAGTAAAAATAGGTAAAAAAAAAAATTTTTCTCTCTAAGGTTGAAACTGAAACAATGTGTTTGCTTAATACTGTAAAAAAAGAGATATTTTTTGTAACGTCATCAAAGAATCTGAGCCTAAATTACAATTTAAAACAAAGATCAAGATAGATCATAGAAACTGAATGTATTACTGAATCATATAAAATTTTATACACTATCATTCAAAAGTTTGAGGTCTCTAAAAAAATTGTCTTTGAAAGAAGTCTTTGCATTTATTTTATAAAAAATACAGCAAAACAGTAATTCAGTAATCAGTATAAATAATTATTTTCCATTTTATATTTTGAAATGTAATTTATTCCTGTGATGGCAAAGCTGATTTGCATAGCAATCTAACAAACTGATTGGATACTCATTTCTTATTATCAACTTAAACTCAAACTTTTGAACAGTACTGTATAACATTATTTGTTTGTACTGCTTATTAATTACATTTACTACCTAAAAAAACATATAGTTTATTGTGCTACAAAAAACTCTAGCCAGTGCATTTGAATTTTGAATCAGAGCTCAGCCACTCTGTGTAAATTACTGAATGTGTAACCCCTCAAGTCACATAACACCTTATAGCTTAAGACAGGTTCATTCCTGTGACCAGAAATGAGCCCCCACATTGTAGCAGTTATGTCATTGTGTTTGATTTTTCCTGTCTGTGTTCGTTGTTCCGTGTCGTTTGCGTTTAATGTGGTTGTGTTTTTTATCTCCTGAGATTTCCTGTTCCAGTTGGATTTATTAATTAAAGACTGTTTTTGTTGTATTTCCTGAGCCGTGTGATTATCGCTGCAACCCCTTTGCTTTCACACATATTAAATGAAACTATATTATGTTTCCGAATGTATCCCTAGAGTCCTCATTGCTAGGAAAACCACACTTGCATTTATAGACTGTTACACTGACAATTCATACCTCAGTTCTCAAGTTTGAATTATTTATAAACCTCATCTTCCAAGCACTTTATATCAAGTAAATCAGATGGAAAAATGTTAACTTCAGTCCATGTGGGTCTTTCTGTGAGATTACATTAAGTGTCAAATATGTAGTAGCCTATTCATTTACTTTACCTCACACAAATTCCATTATTTGTTTAATTATATCCAAAGTCCTAAAATTGGTCTAAAGGAGATACACACTGTAAGACTCAATGTTAATTAAAAACAATTAAGCTGTCCTAATTATTAACATTATTTCAAATGTCATGTTCTGTAAGCCAAACACTGAATCTACATTACTTAAACAATCAGGAAATTTAAATTGTCAACAACCCAAAATGATCACATTTCATCTTTGATCTGATCAACCATGTTAAACTGTGTGTGTAGAAGTGCCACATCAGCGTTACATAAATATTGTAGATGTTTAACTGACTAAATCAGACTTAGTTAAATTACAGCAGTATAATAATAATGATGATTATAACTTAGTTAATACGAATCAATCAACTAAAATGTTGACATAAAAGATGACATAAATGTAATTCGCTTGAGAAAACATTAAAAACTCTTGCATGCAGGACAGAAGTGCCCTGTCGCCATCTATCGTTACACTGCTAGAATTTCACAGGCCATGGTAAGTTCCTCTGTGCACACTACCAGACTAATTAAAAATGGTGAATTAGAAGTTAAACAAAAAACAGATTTTTTTTCTAGATTCATCCGATCCCACAGTGTTTGTGAGTTTCACAACGTCACTTGACACAAACGGTTTAACTTACAGGCGGTAACGTTAAATTATTATTATTATTTTTTGTATTTCGATAAACTATCTGATTTGCGCCCCAGTACCAAACAACATGGATTTTAATACGTCACCTCAAGGTAAAACAGATCCAAAGGTTTTATCTGAGAATCTAGGAAGTCTTCATATGTGCGAAACTTCTCTACTGTTTCAGCAAAAACGCCGTCGTTGTCGTCCTCCATGTTGTTTACCTTGTGACATTGCCATGGCAACTAGGATAGCAGTTATCATGTTTTCCGGTTGTAATCCAATCATGAACCAAAGAAAATTCACAAGCTCCGCCCAATCAAACAATCACAATTCACAAAGCCTACTCCATAAGGGTCCGTAATATATAATATAATATAATATAATATAATATAATATAATATAATATAATATAATATAATATAATATAATATAATATAATATAATAAGAGAAACCGCATCATAGCCTACTTTGTTACAAATTCCACTCTAAAAGATGACCAGAAATTAAAGCCATCCGATTTTTCATTCAAATTTCTTGAGACATGTATAAAGACAATGTGACTGATTCATTATTAACAACAAACATGAATTATTAATGTTTTAAGAGTTACTTTACGTAATCTATTTTAAAATATAACAAAGAGCCCCCCCACCCCCCCGTCCTTTAAAAGTATTTTGGGGTATTTCTTTCCCCAGTAAAATCTAAATGCATTTATTTTAAAGGATGTGTGATGTGGACCAAATATGGACAAAATTACCAATATTTTGATGAACTTTTTGACTATATGAATATTGGGGTTATTTCAGGTTTTGTAGATCTTCACCACAATGGCATTAAGCATTACTGGATTTAGTGGGATTGAATTTTTTGATCGGATTGAGCAATTCGGCTAAACCACAGTTTTGTGGGAGTGGCTTGTGTTATTTGCTGTCTCATTCAAAACTTTTGAACATGGCAAACAGGTCTGTTTAATCATGTTTTGCTAAGTCAGGCCAAAATGTACTTGGAGCCAAGTTATTCATCCTGAACCACTAGGTGGCAGTGCTCATTAAACTTTTATCACACTGTTCTCTGTGTGGAAGTTCTATGCATTTCGCCATCATTGTTTTCAGTTTTAAGGAATTTGAATGGCAAAGATTGTATCCTCAGACAATGTCCATGGTCTTGGCAATGGATGTATGGTCTTGGCAAGTAGTATCCAAGTAGTATATCCAAGTAGTATGAAGAAAACTTCATAGCACTGTCAGGATTATGGCTTATGCAGACACCATTTGATGTGGATTGCCTTGACCCCTGTATCAACCGATTTGATGAGACACTGTTGTAAATCATTTTCCAATGGAATGTCTGATCTCCACCAAAGCCTGACTTTACCCCTTGGATCAGCCCAACAGGATAATGGCACGAGACAGCTGTTATATCAATTGTAATGGGTAAGTCTTCAGACTTAGACATCCACTTCCACCACCTTGCATTCACAGTATGGGTTTTGGCCACATTGTTGATTCCAGGAGCATCTAATGCAGAAATAACAAAGTGTGTAATAATGGTTGTCGTGATTTAACTACACAAAAGTTCTTTAGGATTTCCATTATTTCTTAATATCCAAATAAATTTCCCATTCAGAATAAAATGCCCAAATACAACATTTTTGTGAAACAGAATAAATGTAAGAATTGTAAACAGGATGTTTTTAATGACACTATAGTGAAATGTTTATTAGAAATGAATTATTCTGAAATGTTTGTAAAAATGCATGGTTGCTTTTACTTGTAAACACTAAAGATGAGTTCAACACTGTTTCAGTGTGTCCTGCTTGACAGTTATAGGGATATTTTGTTAAGGGTCATACCACGACTGTCTGCCATTTGATACACCTATGAGCAGAGCTCATAAAATACACAGAACAGTCTCAAGACATGTTTATCCTTGTGAGACATCGCTCTTCTGTGGAATGCACTGGGGTCATTAAAGGATATAATTTCCATGACAGTCAGCAGTTACACTGAGAGTTTTGATGGACAGACATCTAGTTGTTCGAAGAGCAGAAATATGGACGTTCTGTTAAGCAATTAAAAAATCCATGTGCATAATTCAATCCAGAAGCGTTCAATATATTCATTCTTTTGCTTGTAATGCTGTTCACCTTCTGAAAAAATAGATTTACCATCACAAACGTTATAATCTTAGGAGCTGGATAACTGTTTGTGCAAAAAAGCTTGTACAGAGACATAAATATTGTATAAATACTGTGAGGTATAATATAAAAAATGTAGTTATTTTGTAAAGTCACTGAGGATAACAATTTTAGTTCAGATATCATTATGAAATTCACATCAGACTCCAGAAGTTCATTCCGTCCTGAAAATGTCTCGTGATTGGCTCATTCAGTCCATGTGATATACATGCTGACTGGAATGCTCATGTCAAAGTTAAGCAAGTATTGCTTGTTACTTCAGCAAACCAGCTTTTTCCCAGCTTGTCGTTTTTTTTTTTTTGCAAGATTAGTCCATTGTTAAAGATAGCACTGGTCTAGCCGAATCGAAACTTCGGCCAGTACTTGACTATCGGTCGATTCTTCTTTCCAATGTTGACTGCGACTTTTGGTATAGAGGGCTTTGATGGATGTGGAGGTGGTTGTTTTTCCTGCTCTTTGTCTGTTATTGAGAATCCTTGTTCAGTCTTTTCATGTAGGTTCATCCTCGGCAGGAAATGTGTAGACACGTGTTGTGACTTCACTCTCGGATTGGACCCCATTTTTGCTTTACCTCTCTTATTAAGTGCCACGAACCACTCTCTACCAGTGCGGTGGTTCTTGTGGATCACTGAGGCGTACGTGTTGTAGCTGTTCTCCTGAAACCGCTCCCTGAACTTACAGTCATCTGTAAAGCTCTCCTGGGGAAAAGGACAGGAAAAGGGGGAATGAAATGATACAAAGATAGAAAATCAACAAGTTGTTCAGCCTGATACTGATACGCCTGTGCATGTTAATGGTTATGTTAATATATCTTGAATCTTGGCATTTAACGTAGACAGTGAGTGATACGAGATCCCTCTGATGATCTTTGTTTGTACTTCAGCTAGAGTCCAGCTGCAATAGTGTTTATTTAGTGTAAGGTTTCCTCTAATATTTGTACATCTTACTTTTAAATGAGATATTTACTTAACCTTTTTCTGTAAGCTATCCAGCACATTTTTGAATGTGTGCATACAAATAAAATAAAATAAAATAAAATAAAATAAAATAAGGTATGATTGCATAGTTCACCATGGAATTAAATCACTCTTCTTAATTCAGACTAGCAGCTTGTATAATAGTAGAGACCACAAAACACCAGAGGACATGTTCAGTGCACCAGGCATAGTTCTTCTGCATCTAATTGCACAGACTGAGAAACAGAAAAAAAGAAACAAAAAACAGAGTGAATGCCTATTCTAATATTTAATATTTGTATGGATTCTGTACTGGTTTGGGCTTTGTTTTTCTGTATTGCAAGGATAGAGTTGGCAATGATGGTACTGTACGGAAGAGGATTAGGGCCAAGCAATAATAAAAAAAAATAAAACCATCTTGAGATTAAAGTTGTTAAATTACGAGAAAAAACTCATTAAATTTTGAGAAAAAAGTCAAGATAAAATGTTGAAGATAAACTTCTTAAATTATAAATAAAAATATAAGTCGTTAAATAAATTTAACAACTTTTTTCTCATAATTTAATCACTTTATTCTCAATATTTTATCCTAACTTTTTTCTCGAAATTTAACGAGATATTTCTCATAATTTAACGAATTTGTTCTCGTAATTTAACAACTTTTTTCTTGTAATTTAATGACTTTATTCTCAATATTTTATCTCGACTTTTTTCTCGATATTTAACAACATTTTTCTCATAATTTAACGAATTTGTTCTCGTAATTTAACAACTTTTTTCTCGTAATTTAACGAGTTTATTCTCAAAATTTTATCTCGACTTTTTTCTCGAAATTTAACAACATTTTTCTCATAATGAATTTGTTCTCGTAATTTAACAACTTTTTTCTCGTAATTGAATGACTTTATTCTCAATATTTTATCTCGAGACTTTTTTCTCGATATTTAACTTTTTTCTCATAATTTAATTACTTTATTCTCAACATTTTATCTCAACTTTTTTCTCGAAATTTAACAAGATATTTCTCATAATTTAACGAATTTGTTCTCGTAATTTAACAACTTTTTTCTCGTAATTGAATGACTTTATTCTCAACATTTTATCTCACCTTTTTTCTTGAAATTTAACAAGTTTTTCTCATGATTTAACGAATTTGTTCTCGTAATTTAACAACTTTTTTTTCTCGTAATTGAATGACTTTATTCTCAATATTTTATCTCGACTTTTTTCTCGATATTTAACATTTTTCTCATAATTTAACGAATTTGTTCTCGTAATTTAACAACTTTTTTCTCAACATTTTATCTCGACTTTTTTCTTGAAATGGTACAAGTTTTTTTCTCCTAATTTAACGAGTTTATTCTCAACATTTTATCTCGACTTTTTTCTCAAAATTTACCAATTTTTTTCTCGTAATTTAACGAATGTGTTCCCGTAATTTAACTACTTTTTTCTCATAATTTAACGACTTTATTCTCAACATTTTATCTCGACTTTTTTCTCGAAATTTACCGTTTTTTTTTTCTCGAAATTTAACAACTTTAATCTCAAGATGGTTTTATTTTTTTATTATTGCTTGGCCCTAATCCTCTTCCGTAGTATTGACACCTATAAAACAAAACAAAAATGTACCAAATGTACCATGTTGACACTGTTTACAGTCTTAAATATACAGTAAAACTTAAACTAAAACAAATAAGAAGCTGAACAATTACAGCTATGCTCATAAGTTTACATACCCTTGCAGAATATTGTTAAAATAAAAAAAATCTAATAAAAATAAGATCAGATATTTTTATTACTGTGCTGAAGACGCATTTTTTTTCTTTTTCTTTTTACAAATATTCCACAAGAATTTTTGATATAATCATTTACAACATTATCCTGTTCATAAATTTAATTAATTAGTTAATATATACTCATTGACCATTAACGACATTTGGCATCTTATGTAGATGTGTACGAGTCCCTCTATTGTCCTGAGAGGAAGCTGGATGTCAAACATCATATACAGCACATTGTGGGGAAAACACTTGTACAGAGAATGCTGGGAAATCAAAGAAATTGCTGGAACAGAGACTCATCCACAGCTATCAAACATTCACATTGATGTTTGTGGAGACAACAGATGAATTCATGCATTATGCTGTATTGTGGAATATATGTAATATCAGTTATCTCAAATACTGTATCTTCTTCATCATGGCAGCATTGAATAAAAAATTACACAAAAATGAGGATGATGATTCTTATTATCATCATTATTATTAATCCCTCTTATTTAAAAAAAGACAAATATTTAACAGACTAAGCAAAGGGGATATACACTTATGAGCACACAGTATCTGTAAGTGATCAGCTTTCGTATCATGCTTCAATTTATACCACAGCAATAGACAGAGCCACATCACATCAATAAAGCTTTAACACTTTGGGCACACAATAAGTAATTACTGTGCACACACTTTGTAGGATGCCACATTAGCAGCTGCTGGAGAGAGAACACTTTGTGGCCTGATTGAGTTAGCCCCTCATAAAGAGAGCTAATGAAAAGCAGCAAGCAGATTATAGACACTGAGCCCCAGAAAGAAGCATTGAGGGGGTTACAGGATAATTGCAAGCCTTGCTTTCATCTGCCAGCTCAAAGTCATCAAAACCGACTTTCCAATCAAAGATTGTGGTGACTGACAGAAGCAGAACTTTGTTTGTGTGGGCTGAAAACTCATTAGGCTGTGAAATAACTTTATCCTTCCAAGGCAGAGGAAAGCAGGACACATGCTTTTTCGTTGGCAATCTATGGTTATGTACTGTGCAAACCCCTTCCCTTGGGTAGGGTTTTAGAAATGCAGCCATACCCTGACAAGACCAGACGTCCATTAGATCTCTCACTAGTAAAAGCTCAGATGGTTCAATCACATGAAATCAAATCAACACTAGATAGCAGGCGTGAAGCATGCTTCGATAAGACTGCTTCATTATTGGTCTGTTATTGTTTCTTCAACTTAAAGGTGCAGTATGTAAGAATTTTGCAGTAAAATATCCAAAAACCACTAGGCCAGTGATATATATATATATTGTTCACTTGAGTACTTACAATATCCCAAATGTTTAAAACTATTTGTAAATCGTGACATGTGAGGAGTCGCCTGTCAATTGCGTCATACCCGCATTACCCTCGGTTTCCAGAACTGTGTGCACCACAAAGTATGAAGACACTTAAAGGGTTAGTTCACCCAAAAATTACCCTATGATTTACTCACCCTTAAGCCATCCTAGGTGTATATGATTTTCTTCTTTCAGGTGAATACAATCTGACTTATATTAAACAATGTCCTGGCTTTCCCAAGCTTTCTAATGGCAGTAAATAGATGATGAGATTTTAAAGCCCAAAAAAGTACAACCATCCATCAAAGAAGATATCCACATGGCTCTAGGGGGTTAATAAAGGCCTTCTGAAGTGAAGCCATGCGTTTTTGTAAGAAACATATCCATATTTAAAACTTTAAAAACACAAATAATTAGCTTCTGACAGACCGCCGTATGCATCGATTTACGGCGAAAGAGTGAACTCTGACCTGATGCATGACGGGATGACAAATCCGGAAGCACAGAGGAGAGCAAAACAAAATGCTGGTCAAGAATTAGAAGTCTAAATTGAGAATTTTTAAAGAGAAATGTCAGAGGATTTCGATATAAGAGAAGAGGAGCTTGAGTTTGTTGCACAGCTCTATTTGTTTGAACAGCGACAGGCGTCAAAGCTTACGCTACTCCTACATCACGTAAGGGGTTTAAGTTTTTAAAGTTTTAAATATTGACAGTTTTCTTACAAAAATGCATCACTTCTCTTCAGAAGGCCTTTATTAACCCCCCGGTGCAGTGTGGATATCTTTTATGTTGGATGGATGCACTTTTTTGGGCTTCAAAATCTCATCCTCGATTTACTGCCATTATAAAGCTTAAGACAGCCAGTACATTATTTAATATAACTCTGATTGTATTCATCTGAAAGAAGAAAGTCAAATACACCTAGAATGGTGAGTAAATCATGGGTTAATTTTCATTTTTGGGTGAACTATCCCTTTAAGCCTTACCTACAAATGTATGAATGTTTTGCATTATAGTAAATCAAATGGCCTTTAAGAAATATATTGGTTTGATATTTAATGCAATGAAATTCATACGTTTTAAAGTCTGAATTAAGTAAACAGCTGCATTATTAAGAATTTTGGCCTTACTTTCTAAAAATACATTTGGTGGGAAACTATATCATGACTTTAATGAGGGTCAGTCCCAAATAAGAGGTCTTGCATAATTCCCAAACTCTGAAATAATAAAACTGTTCTGGTTTGCTGAAGAGTGCAGCAAAGCAGAAAATGGTGCCATTACAATATTTTCTAAACATGCCAGTCACAACTTGACCCACCATAACTTCACAGGGGCTCTCTCCCCTAAATGTGGTAATTTGCCCCAAAAACATCTGAACGTTTGTTTGATTAGGGTATATGGGTTTTGTCTTCTGGAAGTGTCTTATGACCTTTGTTTTAAACAGCAGCCAGCTGTTGAGGATACATCCTTTTATGACATTTTTTGGGGGTTCTTTCAATCTATGTTTGAGGATATACAAGAAATCCCATATGTCTGTTGTTCGGAGTCTGAGAGCAGAAGACATTTTATTGTCAAGTCATGAACTTGTACAGCTGCTCGACCTGTGTCTGTTCTCTGACAGCTTTCTTTCCGAATATTATCCACAAACAATCCTTTCTCAAGATTTCCCATATACTGTGGTACCGCCAGCGTTATACTCTTATAGACACAAACACAAGTCATTACATCTCGGATCTCAGATTTAATCCCATTCATAGTTGTTGCTGTATTATTCAGAGTAGTTTCCTTTATCTTTAGAGCTTGAGAGCAAAATTAAATTAATTTGAAACACGCCCCTGGTTCTTGAGCAATTGCTTTTCATGGAATAGGAGAAGTTTGCATCTCCGTTTCCCTCTTGGTTTCTCACCCGCTCCCTATTGTTTTCTCAATAAATGCAGTGACCTCTTAAGCTTTGCAAAGATTATGTTAGTAATGGCTTGCTGGGTAGGTCACACAGCATATTGTACATCTGTCTTCCTTGCCATTATCACAGCAATAAATTGCCACTATGAAAACATCTAAATATTAAATATGACAGACAGTGCAACAAAAATCAGACGCTAAGTCATTTGATACTCCTTTGGTTTGGCCGACTTGTCTACGGAGTGAAGTGCTTGGGGTTTAAAACCCAAGCTGACAGCTATTAAATAAGCCTGTGCAACTGTAGCTGGTCTGAGGAAATGAAACCCAATTCAAGTCTTCGGAGCCGCTGCAGCTGCTTTAATTACAGATGATGTCTGCAGCAGTTTGGAGGCTAATCCTCAGATTTATCAGACTACTTTATTATCCATCCCTTACGAGATTTTTCTAAAATTGTAAAACTTTAATGTGAAGTTGGGTGCACATAAATACAGAACAATTTATATATATATTTTTATATAAAAAGAACTTAATATTTTTATTCAGCAAGGATACATTTAATTATTTTTGTAACAGGAAAGACATTTATAATGTTACAAAAGATTTCTATTTCTAATGAATACTATTCTTTTAAACTTTTAGTTCATAAAAAAAAAAAAAAAAAAAAAAAATCAGCATATTAGAATGATTTCTTAAGGATCATGTGACACTGGAGACTGGAGTAATGACATTTTGACATAATAAATTCCATTTTAACTAAAATGTATTCAAATAGAAATTGTAATAATATTTTACAATATTACTGTTTTACTTTACTTATGGTGACAATAAGAGAATTTCAAAAATGTTAAAAAAATCTTACAGAGCCCAAGGTTTTGAACGGCAGTGTATATCTACCAAGTGACCAAGTATAACTGCTAATAAAAATAAAATATGTAAAATGTAAAGGAGAAAGCTGAATAATGATAATGATGATTTTTTTCTCTATCTCAAATTAAAGACAAATTAGGAAAAAAGGCAGTTCCTATTATACAAGAGTTTTAAAGCTGAAAATGAATATAGATTATTTCATATACTGTTTCTTTGTATGCATAAATCCCTATTCTTGCTGTTTGCATATCAAGTTCCCCTACAGCTGCCCAACTTTGTTTACACACATATTGATTCCCTTCCTCTTCCTTGCAAGATTATCAACTACCCCAGACTCGTTTTAATCTGCTCTTCCCATTAACACATGCTAATAAGCTCAGCCTTCTATCAGACAGCCCAGACCCCTGCAAAGCCAGATTGCTCTGAAACTGCAGTGTGTCTCTCCACTGCTGTGTGCTGTACAAGTCTTTGTAGAGAGAATTTGCAAAGGCTCACAAATACCATAGTAAGCCGAGATTTCCTTCAAAAGTGTGTATGGGGAGTTTGTTTAGCACATTCGGATTGGTCTGCATCCACTTTTTTTAGTGGATATATGAGTTTATATTGTGCTAAAATAGTGTTGGATCATCAGACTCACAGTTGCATGAAGCCTCCCCCTCTTGTTCATGGCTAGAAATCGGTTGCTGAAAACCCCTCGGATCCCTATGACCCCTTGAGACACGGCAAAAAGCTCCAGCACACCTACAGATTAAGAAAAACACATTGATTGCAGTGACGATTGATGACCTTTATGTCCTATAAGTCAAAGGTCAAACAATAGTTATGTTCAAACAGCAGCAGAATACAGTTGTAATTCCTGTTTGGAGTAATACATACTGTTTAGTTATTATTATAAATCTTACTTTATTTTAAGATGTCTTTATTACACTGTAATTATACATTTATGTACTGAGTAACATTAAGTAACTACATGTACTTACTATAGGGTTAGGTTTAGGGTTTGGTTTGGTTTGCATGTAATTATGCATAATTAATAGTTGTTACTATCGTAACTACATATAACATACTGTATGTAACAGTGACACTAAAATAAAGTGTTACCAAAAAATGAGCTAGAGTTTTTAGCTGCATATCTGGCAGGACAAAAGTAGGGGGTGTTACACAGAAATTAGCTAAAAAAAAAAAAAAAAAACATCTTAAAGACGCAATACACCTGTCTGTTGCTGAATGAACACAACAATTTGAGTCACATCTGTTAGTAAATAAATTTAATTCCAAAAACTGACTGTTTGAAGTTGTCACCTATTTTTATAGCGCTTTATACAATAGAAATAGTTTCAAAGCAGCTTCACAATAATGCACACTTCATTAAATATGCAACAAATTCAAATTCTGCTGTAAAGCAACTGTAGCAAGATAATGGTGTCATTATTCAGCCCAATTCAGTTCAGTGATGATTCAGTTCAATAAATGTGTAAAGTTCATTCATTATGAAACAAGTTCAATTTAGCTATAAGCATGCAGTGTTGTAATTCAGCTCGAGTCAGTTCAGTGTTGATTCAGTTAACATAGCCTATTTGTCATGTCTTTTTTTATTAGTCAGGATATTAGATGCTTTTATACAGTAAGTAAAGAATAGAGAAAATACAACAACACATAGTGTAAAACACACAGACATCATAAAAACAACCATCCAGAAAATGCCAGTCCTACAGGTTTGGGGTGCTTTCATTTATATTGTTGCTTTCACATATAGTTAAACTATACATTGTTTGATATAAAACTGACTGCATATAAAACTAGGCTGTTTTCTTTCAGAGAGCTGTTTCAGGTCAGTGATGTTTGCTTTCTAAATATTCTGTCTGGCATATGGACTTAACACCCACAGCCAAACTCATAACAATCCTTTTTACTTTAATCTAATTTTCATCATCTGTTTTACAGTAGACCCTCTAAATAGAGCAAGTACTATGGCATGTGCACCAAGCTATTCAACCATTAAAAGAAATCTAGTGCATGGCATGTTAATGATGCCACTCACTCCAGCTTTCAGCTCACTAGCATTCTGATCTCAGCCGCTGCACCTGTTCCCCATACCTGTAAATAAACAAGCCGCTCCAAACAAGAGACTCCAAAGAGGAAGCACTGTAGTTTATCATTCATTCAGCCAGGTCAGCCTGCAATAACAGTTACTTGTGTTCTGATGTTCTTAAAATTGGCTCAAGTAGATATTTGCACAGCTCATCAATAACCTGCTATGATTCTGTCTGTATGAGAATGAGCTTCTATATTATGCAAAACAGTGTGTTTTCAGTGATTACATTGGGTCGTTTTAATAATTTATCAGCGTTTTGGATGTAAATTAGCACAGTGTCATTCGTAATGAGTATTGGTAAGTTTCTTTATATCAGAAATAAATCAATCAGTCACTAATTTCTCCACAGTCTCACTCTCCACATAACCAAATGTTTGTAAGTCCATAAAGATATGGTAAACGATAACATACTTAACGGATTAGGTTCGTGACTCCCGTTGACTCTTCCATCGAGGTGAATCTGAAGGTGGAAACCTATTCCAACTCTACAGTACAGTCTGCCAGTCCTGCGCCCTGATACGCGCCCTTCCTCGACAAGTTGGTGCTCCAAATACGCGCGTTCAGATCCCGTAAGCACTGCAGAGCGAGGCAACTGAAAGAGGAGTAAAAGCAGGAGAGGAACGTTCATTCTTTCCAGAGAGCTATCTGTGCGCGTGTTAGGCCACTTCCAGCATTTTGCTGTTGTTCCAGCGCTCTTTCACTGGTGGGCATTACCCTCGGCTGCAGGAGCTGGAGCAGATCTGCTGGCAAAGAGATATTTATATCACATATGATCTCACTGCTTGATGCGTGCCTGAGATGTGCAGGACGCTCTCTCTCATCCTCAATTTATATCGGACGAAACATTCACACCGCCCTGAGATCTGTATATTGTTGGAGATGCAGCTCCAACAGCGCGTCTGTGAACAGGAACAGGAATATGCTTCTAGAAATGCACACTTTAATATGTGCTTTAATAAAAAATTACATTTATTCGAGATGAAAAAAAAAAAACGATAAATCTGTTAGAAATCTAGTTTAAAACACGTGGCAAGCTTTTAAACTGTTAGCTGTGTTGAATAAAACGTTTAGATAAGTAGTTCCAGATAAATCTATTTAATGTCAAGTGGTGTGAAGTAATTTTACATAGAATAGGCGACACGTGAGTTGGCTACATAACTTTTCAAGCTTTCACATAGCCTATCATCATTTTTTAATTGGTTTGGTGACTCCATTTGACCTGATCAGAACGTTCCTTTTCATTAATAAGGTGATATATTATAGATTATATATATTATGTAATCTTAATGACCTTGACATCGGGGTCCATGTTTTTTGAATTTCTTGTCTCGTGACAAACATGGCGTCTTATGTTTTTATAAGATTAACAATGGATTTTTTGCCACTGATAAAACATTAGACTGATAAAATGTGCACAGTTACCATCTAGATATTTTTTTAAACTCCATATAATATGATTTTTATACTGCAAACATGTTTATGTAAGAAGTCTCTGACGAATTGAATTTTTTGTATGGGCCTTACGAAGAAATTAATCCGAAAAAGAGCTTCGCGTCAATTGAATGACCCACATACATACTCCTTCTTTATTTTAAGCACGAGGGAACATGTATACCATTGGGTGGACTGTGGACAAGCAAATACTTTATGACTGGATGAGAAGCTATTGTCGAAGCTGTCTATCCAGAATGCTTAGAGGTCCTAATGCAACTCTGTAGTTTTGCGCACGAGCCTCATGAACGTGTCTGTCACACAGACAGTATTGGAAATTCTGAGCACAGATTCTTACTAGTACAAGCAAGCAACAAAACTTAAAATATGTAAATATAAATTTCACGATGGAGCCTGAACCCAATGAACTCAGCAGGTGAAAAATGGAAAGAGGACCTTCAGGATGAAGACTGACTTTGATAGAAGTATGTACACATCTGTGAAATCTTGCTATTTTAAAAACGAATGGTAGGTAAAATGGACGGCGTCCCTTAAAATTCAATGTCAGGTTTTCAAGAGTGTCTTTGAAAAGGTACATTATATGTTTGTACTCTTTGCTGATTGGCATAATGCCAAGCTGTTACATGGATTAATTTCATGTAGCACATGTTAATGACAACACAGAATTAATCAAAATGTATTATCCAAATTAACAATATGTTACAATTTCATTGGAGCCTTTGAAAGCCTCTCAGTTTGTTTTTTCATTGGCTCTCTACTAATTAAACAATAGTGGTGTCCAGGCCAGTTGTTTTAATATTGCTATACCTGCTGAGAGAAAAGCAGCACTACACATTTTCTGTTTAAAGGGCTGCACAGTGGGAATTTCACTGTTCCTTTTAAAATGCCTGAAACATGAATTTCAATCATCTAATTTAATTGCGACATTCTAGACATGCCTGTTCAAAATCTGGAAAGGACGTCTTTGCAGTTTTACCATTTTTATAATGACATCAGTAACCAAAAACATTTTCTTTTTGTATGATGCTTCATTCCCGCTAGTAGGCCTTAGTATAATTTCAAGAAAAGTTTGCACCTTTATGGGAATATTATAAATAGCACAGTCTAAACTGATGCCCTTTATGCTTATTTGAAAAGTGAGAGCAAACCATCTAAATACAAGTTCACCGAGGTTATAAGGTATAGAAATACTCACATAAATATGGTCAAATTTTGCATTTCTTTGTATTATTATCATAGCAATTGAAGCTAATGAGATACAGTATACTTGCATGCCATTGTGAGCAATTAGCTGAGCAATTTGTTGCGACAAGGCTCACATAATGGTATATGCTCTTGTTCTCTTATATATGCATGAATTTCCTAGAGCATTTTGCTCACAGAATCTTGAGTTACCTTTAAGATGTGATGGCAGCCTTCAGTAATTTGAAAGGAATGTGTTCTGAAAACATTATGAACTTAATCACTAGATAAATGACTTGAGACATGGAGGTCTGCGATGTAGTCTCCTCTTTGTTTCACTTGCTGCACAACATGGATTGATCACTTTAATGTAAACAGTGCAGAACTGTTTACCTCCCAAATTGTAAAGGCCATTTGTTTGTGTTGGACCCTCCAGTAACTGCAGTGAGGTAATATCCCAGATGAGTATAAACACCAATGATCCTGATTGATCCATCAATGATCCTGGCTTTTAACAACTTTGTAGTATCATGTAGGTTTTTCTCTCCTGGGGAAGAATCATTTGTTACCGTTTCGGCACAAGTGATCATTATCTGTGAATTAAGCTTTTGAGTAACAGGGGAGGAGATGAGTTTTCAGGTACTGCCACGAATGACAGCGTCTGGACAGTGTTATGGCTGTCTGACCCATTTAAAGATTGCTATTCAAGAATTATGTCTGTTGGCTGATGGTTGTTAGCTCACATTTGGCAAATTAGCAATATTGGTTGTACGCTCCTGGAAAAAAGAGGTTCAGTGGGGTTCTATATAGAACCCCTAGTGTTCTTATTCTTGACTGAAATGCCAAAAAGGTTCTATATAAGGAGAAATGTGTTAAAAGATTGCATAATACTTTCATGTTTTACGGGTTATGTATTTTTAATTTTTCTCCTAGTAATAAAGTATGTTATGAGATGTTTAATTCATAACATTTAATCAAATTGAAAAATGAATTCAGTAAAACTAAATCAATAAAATGATCTCATGATGGGAACCCATTTCTTCTACTGTCATTTTGGTTTCTCTTTATTGAAGGATTATGTTTTTAAAAGTTATGTGTTTGTTGTATATTAAACTGCAAACGTTTTTTAATAAGCAGTCAATTCTATGACTTGCTATATGTTTTATATAATGTGGAAGCTAATATACGGGGAAAAAAACTTTAAATTCCATTAACGGTAACATTTAAGAGATGAAACTTCTTTAAAATAGAAAGATGTTTCCTAATTTCCCACTACACGTGATTTGTGTTGTTTTACAAGCTCTTTTACAGCCCGCTGATTTGGGAATTACTGTTATTTATTTTTAAGTGACAATGTGACAAGGTAGTTTCCGTTTGCTTGAGGGTGTTTCTCTGATGATTTATGTAGATTTCCTATTGGAATAACAATCCAGTTGAGTATGTGTTGTGACCCCAGAACCACTTTCTCAACCTTAGTCCTTTGTGAACGTGCCCACAGCTGAAACATTCCACCACAGCAAGGCGGAACAAGAGAGAAGGTTTTTGCTCTCCGTCTTGAGGTTTTCTCAAACCAGAGACATATTTTTGAGCTGTACTCTAAGGGTCAAATATTCTCACCCTATTCCCTCCTCCCATTGCTGAGTTGTAGCAGGAGGCGACGTGAAAATGGCCACACATTTCAAACACATCCTTTCAAAACAGCCCACAGATCAGCCAAGCATTTAATCTGTAATAGATCTAAACATTTGCTTTGGACAAAGTAGTCCCTCATTCATTTATGAGAAAGCCAGCGCTTTGTTTTTGCAAAGTGTCCAAGGGCATTTGGTGAGGAACAAAGAAGCACCTGTTCACTTGTTACAGACAGAGTTGCCTGTCAGTGAGCTCTGAAATCGCTGACGAGACGCTGTCAGTGTAGAGCGATCAGTACCTACTGACAGATTTGGCAAGATAAAAGCAAGCTGGGTAAGCTCTGCTTCCCCCCTCGCTAGACACACCAGTCAGAGGTATAAATGAAATGTTACCAATGTACTTTTAAAAAGTGTCATTGAGTATCATCAGTGAAGTTTGCCTATGTTTGATCTGTTACTGCAGCAACTGATTATGGATAATTAAATGCATCATTCACCTTTCTAATAGTTATATAATAGTTTGATTACTCAAGAAGTTGGTGTAATCACATGTGTATTTCTTATACAAAATAATGTATTTATAATGGTAATAAACAGTAGCAAACTCCAATATTATTCTATTTTAATATATAAATAAATAAATAAATATATATAAATAACACGAAATATTTCAAGTGTTTAGACATTTTATATACATTATTTATATACATTACTTACACACAATACATTATTTATATCCATAAAGACAGGGTGACCATGCTTTTGCCCCGAAACTTTGCCCCGAATTTTCCTTTATATGTTAGGCAGGCCCAAACACTCTCTGCTTTTATCTGATATTTAATAAAAAAATTAAAAGTTAAAAAATTAAAAAATTAAAAAAATAAGTTGCAGTGGTCATCTCACCTCACCCTATATATTTACATTCATGTAAAAAAAAAAAAAAAAAAAAAGTACAAAAACGTTTTAAAAATGCAATTTTTCAAATATATATGCTTGAATATACAGTGCAGTCCAAAAGTTTGGAACCACTAATGCTTTTAATGTTTTTAAAAGAAGTTTTGTCTGCTCACCAAGGCTACATTTATTTATTATTAATTAAAAATACAGTAAAAACAGTAATATTGTGAAATATTATTACAATTTAAAATAACTGTGTACTATTTAAATATATTTGACAAAGTAATTTATTCCTGTGATGCAAAGCTGAATTTTCAGCCTCGTTACTCCAGTCTTCAGTGTCACATGATCCTTCAGAAATCATTCTAATATGCTGATTTGCTGCTCAATAAACATTTATGATTATTTTCAATGTTGAAAACAGTTGTGTACTTTTTTTCAGGATTCCTTGATGAATAGAAAGTCCAAAAGAACAGCATTTATCTGAAATACAAAGCTTCTGTAGCATTATACACTACCGTTCAAAAGTTTGGGGTCAGTAAGAATTTTTTTTATTTATTTATTTTTTTAAAGAAATTAAAGAAATGAATACTTTTATTCAGCAAGGATGCATTAAATGAATCAAAAGTGGCAGTAAAGACATTTATAATGTTACAAAAGATTAGATTTCAGAGAAACACTGTTCTTTTGAACTTTCTATTCATCAAATAATCCTGTAATATTTTGTACAATTGTACACATTAAATGTTTCTTGAGCAGCAGATCAGCATATTAGAATGATTTCTGAAGGATCATGTGACACTGAAGACTGGAGTAATGATGCTGAAAATTCAGCTTTGCCATCACAGGAATGAATTACTTTGTGAAATATATTCAAATAGAAAACAGTTATTTTAAATTGTAATAATATTTCACAATATTACTGTTTTTACTGTATTTTTAATTAAATAAATGTAGCCTTGGTGAGCAGACGAAACTTCTTTTAAAAACATTAAAAATCTTAGTGGTTCCAAACTTTTGGACTGTACTGTACATAAAATAAGGTACAAATATATTTATTTATTGTAATATGTAATATTTTTTAAATTGTTCAGATATGTATTTATATATATTTTACATTGTTATGTTCAAGAAATACACATTTCGATTATAGAAAACCTGGTGTTCGCCGGGTATTTCACAAACTTCTGATCTACTGGGATTTTCATGCACAACCATTTCTAGGGTTTACAGAGAATGGTTAGAAAAAGAGAAAATATCCAGTGAGCGGCAGTTCTGTGGGCGAAATGCCTTGTTGATGGCAGAAGTCAAATGAGAATGGCCAGACTGGTTTGAGCTGATAGAAAGGTGACAGTACCTCAAATATCCACTTGTTACAATCAAGGTATGCAGAAGAACATCTCTGAACGCACCACACGTTGAGCCATGAAGCAGATGGGCTACAGCAGCAGAAGACCACAGTGCCACTCCTGTCAGCTAAAAACAGGAAATTGAGGCCACAAATTTGCAGCAGCTTACCAAATTGTTAGTTTTTCCTATCTTCTATTGTTCTGTGAATCACAAAAGAAGAATTTTCAGTGTTTTTTAAAATATTGGAAAAATGGTGCATGGATGGATGAGTCTTGATTTCTTCTGCAACATTCAGATGATAGGGTTAGAATTTGGTGTAGACAACATGAAAGCATGGATCTATCCTTCCTTTTATCAACGGTTCAGGCTGATTGTGGTGTAAAAGTGTGTAGGATATTTTCTTGGCACACTTTAGGCCCCTTAGTAACAATTAAGCATTGTTTAAACACCACAGCCTGCCTGAGTATTGTTGCTGACCATGTCCATCTTCTGATGGCTACTTCCATTAGATAACGTGCCATGTCACAAAGCTCAAATCATCTTGAAGTGGTTTCTCAACTGGTTTCTTGAACATGTCAATGAGTTCACTATACTCAAATGGCCTCCACAGTCACCAGATCTCAATCCAACAGAGCACCTTTGGAATGTGGTGGAACGGGAGATTCGCATCATGGATGATCAGCCGACAAATCAAGCCGTGTGCCATGTTACTGAGTCTTTTTTTCTCCCCTTTGGGTAGCTTCTATCTCATTCGTCCACTCCATGTCAATCAAGCACAATACATGCATTCTCATATCTGAAGTTTAGTGTAGACAGTGTTTTGTTGGAAATCATGACCTATATTTATATTCATGCAAAATGGGTTGACAAACTTTGCAATGTTAAACAAAGAAAAAATGTTATGCAACAACCATGAAGCACTAGTACACTAGAATTACATTTTTTAAAAAGAAAGTATTTATCAACATCTTACACTTGTCTAATCCTTTGTTTGGAATATGCACTGCATATACTGCATATACAGATTGTCTTCAACTTTATTATAGGAGAAACATGTTAAATTTTAATAAAGTTGAAGACATCTGGGGCTGGTTGCAAAAACTTCTAAGACTTGTCTTAAATGTTAGTCATCTATTTCATTTTATTTTTCTTCAAGCCTGGTAAGAAACATTTTAATGTCAGTTACATAAAAATGTATATCTGTTTAATTTGAATTGGAAAAATGAGACTGATTGCCCTTTGGTTAACTGCTACTTTGTCAAGCTAGTTCTTAAGTTAATATGCAACTATGTTACGTTTATGCAACTGGCACCAGAAGACAAAGCTGATGCCTAATATATGAGACATATAAGAGAATAATCAGCCCTTAGTATCCTGAGCTTAGAGAAAGCTCTGTCAGAACGATAGCCTTGTGGGCAGCACATCAATATTGAGGCAGAGCAACACCTCAGACAGCACAAGTTTGAGTCTCATGGTACTTTCCTGCTCCTGTTACCTTCTCGCCTCTCCCATAGTTGAATGTCTCTCGTCATGCGGTCCTGTCCATTAAAGGTGAAAAACCCCAATGTCATCAAAAAACAAACAAAAATAAACAACATCTGAAAATACTTTTATAATAGAGTCTTGAAAGAGATTACAGCAAGACAATAAAGAGATCTCTCCTTTCTCATTTTGGACTCCTTTCTCTCAGAACTTTCTCATGTCTCAGTTGTGTCTACTTTTGTTTCTCCTAAGGCATTTTAGAGAGACTGTTGAGAGATATATGAGAATCATAGCTAAGTCTCTTCCACCACTCTCTCAGTTTTGACTCTCGGAAATTTCTCATGTCTCATTTCTATCTACTCTTATTTCTCCTAAGAAATTTTAGGAGAAACATCTGAAAGTCTGTTGATACTAAAATGAGGGATATATGAGAATCACAGCTAAGTCTCATGAGCTTAGGAAAAGCAACCACTGAGCAATACATTTTTCCCCTTGGGGGAAAATCGGGTTGTTGTCGGGTTTCTATACGACCCGATAGCAAGGCGTACCTAATAAAATGGCTGGTGAGTTTATAACTTTTGTGAGGGAAAAACATAATTTATCCTTTTTTTCTGCAAGCAGTATAACATGAATGTATCACATTATATTGTTAAGAATTTAAAAAGAAAATCACCAATTTTATGTTAGTTACACATATGCACTGATGTGAGCTAAGACATATTCCACCTCCTCTTTGAGCTTGTCTCTTATTGACCACCTACTGTGTAGCCTCTGAAAAACCTCAAATGTTCAACAACAGCCCTTTTCCAATACATCATCCACATCTGCTTCTCTCTGGACTCTCTGCATCTTCCTTTGAGTGCCAGGCTTTTGCACCAGCCTCCATTCCTCCAGGTCATGGTTGGGGCTACGGAAATTGCTGGACTCTCTGATGTAGTCCCATATCCCTCTTGTGGACTAGAGAAATACATCTTTTGAAGCCTTCCCATCCTCCCCCTTCTTTTCTCTCTCTTGCCCTTATTCCTATCTAGTAAAACCAACAAACAGTCACCATTTCCTCCCTCTCACCAATCAACAGGGAGTTTCCTGTGCACTTCCCGTGGCATAAATCCACCTTCAGGCCTACCTGACTGCTCTGGCTCAAGGCACAGTAATCAGAGCTGGACACTCAAAATGCCTGCACAGCATTGAAAGATTAGTTCCGTATAGTTTTACAGTGGCTTTCCGAAGGACTATATTTTACTTCTGCGCTTAAAGCGGCCTCTCTCTCTGAGAGCAGCGCCCTGTGCACCCTGACAAATGGTCCAGAGCAAGAAACAACAACAAACCTTGTGGTAGTCAAGATAAAATGTGTGACCTGTACACTGCTTTCGTAAAGCATACAGCTTGTTCCAGTTAATGACCTGGCATGACCCAACAACGACAACGTGATGGTCTTGGTGTCTGTATTAACAGTGCATGAATGACTGGTACATCTTTTGTCCGGTTGCATAATTTATGTTCGATTGCGGTTCACCCCGTAGCCTTAGCGGAGCGAACAACAGCTGTGTCCGACATTGTTAGCGGCTGAGCTACTGACACCTGCGTGCTCAGTATAACTGTAACTATGGAATGTGAACAAGAGCGGTTTGCTTTGATTTCATATGCATGCAAAATATAAATCTACTTCTAAAAAAAAATGTGGCTCGTAAGCATCGAAGATACAGTTACATGAACAATTCATTCACTATAATCTCATTTTCAGCATATTAATATCATTCTTCTACTAGAAATAGGAAGAAAACACTTAAAGTGATAGTTCACCAAAAATGAAAATTCTTTATATTCATGTTGTTGACCTGTGTAAGATAAAAAAAGGATATTTTTTTAACATTTTTTTTTTTGTCCATTAAGTAAAAATGTGGTCAAAATGAGAAAAAACAAACATTGTTCAAAATATCGTCTTTTGTGATTCACAGGAAACACTACAACAAGGTTCCATTTTTAGCATTAGGTAACAAGAACTAACAGTCACACTTTAGATTAGGGTCCAGTTTTCTTAACTAACTATTAACTATGATTTTCCCTCAGTAAACTACTAATTACTGCTTATTAATAGTTAGTAAGGTAGTTGTTAAGTTTAGGAATTGGGTTAGGATGTAGAATATGGTCATGCAGAATAAGGTATCAATATGCACTTTATAGGTAATAAACAGCCAATATCCTGGTAATACTGTATGCATGCCCAAAAGCAACTAAAGTTGCATCTGTTAATATTATTTAATGGTACTAAGCTAACATGAATTAACAAAAGAGTTCTATTTTTATTAACTAACATTTAACAAAAATTAATAAATATTGTAACAAAATAAATGTTTGATGTTAGTTAATGCATGAACTAACGTTAACTAATGAAACTTTATTGTAGAGTGTTACCAATGATTTTTTTTTCATGAATTTTTATTTTTTGAGTGTGTCATCCAAAATCATTTTTGAGCAAAATCATCCATTAATATGAAAAAATATCTTTGATATTGTATGAATGTTGGTTAAAAAACCCTAAAACAAAATATTTAAGGTATATAAGCAAGAAAAGAGAGTCAGCAGAAGATCTTGAGATCAAATCAATTGATAATCTGTTTCTCTTTACTCGAAAATGTAGTGTATGACCCATGAAGGACAGAAGTCTGAAGAGAAGAGACAGGTGCAGTTTACATTGCCCACTCTCAGATCTGTCTATTACTCTCAGTAATGCTTAGAATTTGCAAGGCAGACGCACAGAAGACAGGTACAAACAGTTGAGGAGGACAGAGATCATGCTAAGTGCAAAAGCATGTCTATAAAGTGAATCTGTTCATCTTTGAAGTGAACGCTAAGTGTAAATTTGTCCATGTCAGCGCGGAGGAAGATTGAATGTGCGCTGCTTTAAAATAGCAGGCTGTTGTGTAGTGCTTTTTTATATAGATAGGTTCAACCAATGGTATGACAATCTAATTCATGGAATAAACAGGCTTTTAAAAATAGAATTAACTGTTAAAGACAAATTATATATATATATACAGTATATACAGTCAAATCAAAATATATTCAGACACCTTGAACATTTCATTCATTAATTCAGTTTATTCACTATAAAAATGGTAATAAAATATGACAAGATCTCAGAGTTAAACTGTGTCAGAAAAAAAATTATCTTAATTATGTCAGATAACACGTAAGCAAAACATGGTCATATCAAAGTGTCAAAATATTTTTTGGTTCCAAATTTGTATCCGATTTACTGAAGAATTTTTGGGTATAATATGTGACCGTTTACTTTATTTTGCTATCCTCACTTACATAAATGAACTAGTGTCCTGCACCTACTAAAAATATATCAAAAATCAATCATTTTTGGTTTGACTGTATATATTAATCATGCTAATTACACCACATTATGGAATATTTGACTCTTATTTGATCACAGCATTCATCGGTCTGATATTTCCTAATATTTATCATCTTCTATGGCAATGATGAGTCAAATCATGGACTCATTTATTAAAGTATTAAAGTCTGCATGATGCAATCAACTTTTCTTCCCTATTGTGGCGTATATCCGAGTGAAACAACATCTCAAAAAAAAAAAATATGGGACTGGACTTAAAAAAATATAAAAAATACTGTATATATTTAGTATATATATTTAAAAAAAATAATGACGTGCATGGATTTCTAATAAACATAAACTGTAAAAAAAATAAAAAAATAATTTGTCGAAGTTGTAAATAAAACAAGATTATAATCCAGTATACTGGACTGGGGAATGCTATTTCAGTCTTTCTATTTTTCAATGTTTATTTAATAAGTTATTCGCTATTTCTTTGTAATTATTTATGAAATTTACAATTGTTTCCACACCATTGTTTTTTTGTTTTGTTTTTTCAGCGCTGTAATATTCCACTAACACAACAGCAACAACAACAAGAATTGTCAGTTTTGATTTCATGGCAACTTACTTTAATATTTGTTGCAGTGTTCTTGTTGTTAAGCTGACTGTTTTGTACACTGTGAACAAAATAATGTTTTATGCAGCAAGATCATTTTGTATAAAAAGATATTTATTTGGTAGGTAGCGATTTGCAAAATTACACAGGTTGGCCTGTTATTGTTTGGAGGAATGCAAACAGTAAATCAGCAGTTATAAATCATGCATTTGGCTTTCTCGTCATGATCTCGGATGTCACTGCATCGTTAGTGTGAATAATCTATAAATACATCACTCGTACATACTGTTTGAGATTGGTGTGTTTCACACAGATCTATTTTGATGCAAGGGCCCCATTGCCAAGATGTTACAGAACAACAGGAAGATGAAGGGAAGAGACAGATGCAGGAAGAGCGGTTCACCATAGGACACAATCACACGTAAAGTATGAGAAGCGGGCCAGCTAGGTTAGCCAAGGGTGACCACATTGGCCACATGTGAGAGGGGTATAAACTGAGACTGACGAGAGGTGCTGAGTGATACCGTGACAAATGTAACTGGAGATTATGAAGGTACGGATGACTCCGGTCACAAAACATGGGTCAGGCAATAAATATCTTCACCAAGCATAAGTGACTATCATCCTCTCCCAGGCCATTACCTTATATTCTGGACTTAATTCTTTGATCATGTTTTATGATTGGGAAAGTTTTTTTTTTTCATTTTATTTTTAGGTCCACCTATTAAATTGCTATCATTTTGAATCAAAGTTCTGTGCCTAATAAGTGTTTTTGTTTTGTTTTTTCTTCTTTTTTTTCAGAAGGCCACTTTTATATATTCAGTAGTGGCTTAAAATTATGTCCAACCTAGGAAAACTGAAATATTCACCCTTTATTAAAATATTTTAAAAAAATTGTTACAGATTTCATAAGCATATTGCATAGTTGTGCTTGGAATCAAATCTTTTATTTGTGATAATGCAATGAAACATGCAAAATTTTGCAGACATTATTTTTGGCCATGCAGCAAGAGCGAACCAACCATTTGTAGTTAATGTAAGCTTTTTTCCTGTAAGCTTTTTGTTTGTCTATGCATTTTTTTTTTTTTTTTGCATATATTCCCTTGTATTTTGATAATTAATTGAATTTTGATAATTTAATTGTACTTGTAAGGTAATTAAAAACAAATGTCCCCTCAGGACATCACTTTTGGCCACTACAATGCCAATTATATTATATTATATTATATTATATTATATTATATTATATTATATTATATTATATTATATTATATTATGTTATATTATATTATATTATATTATATTATATTATATTATATTATATTATATTATATTATATTATATTATATTATATTATATTATATTATATTATATTATATTATATTATATTATATTATATTATATTATATTTATTAAATAACTTACTGATTTGCAGATGGTTGAGCTTTGGCTGCGTTGAGGCCGCTGTGGACCATTAGGTGGCAGACTAAGGCTCTGCAATACTCAAATCATTTTTAAAAAATCCTGATTTGGTTGAATTTTTCATTATAAGAGCTTGGTGTCACTGTTGAGCTATTTTAACATCTTGTATCTCCCTCTTAGCTCCTTGGTTTCAAGCGCCACAATACAAGTTCAGATATAATATATATTTGACAAAGACATATAGCCTAAATATGCATATAAAGCTAAGAAAACTATATAACACCATACAACAATTATATGGTGTTTTATTGTCTATTACTGAAAAATAATAATTGCAAATCAAGTTGACTGACAGCTATAAATTGGCATTACTTTGTGATCCTTATGTTTTATATGGTCATAGCCTACTTGTGGCCCATTTGATAAATATGTAATAGCCTACATTTCTAAATCGAGATTATATAATTTTCATCAGAGAGCGTTTGTATTTTTTTATAGCCTACATAAGACCTAAATTTACAGTTAGCCTTTATATCTTGTTTCATAGTATTTGTTGACCTGAGTCCATTTCAGTAGTTTTTATAGTGTTTTTTTTATATCAGCTAATAATGGAATCAAGTAACCTAGTATTCTTTACTCTAATTTCCTGAAACGCGCACTACACAATGATGAGCACAAAAAATCGCAAGTCGTTTGAAAGACAGAAAAAAAGCGCTAATGTTTAATATAGCAGCCGTTTTTCGTTTTGTTTGTTTGTTTGTTTAGGTCTATTTATCAATTTAGTTTGCTATTTACTGGCTAAGAATTAAAATAACCTGAAGATCGGGTTTCTTGGAGACGTCACGCTATTTTAGATTTGAATTCAATGCTTGGTTTTCCCTTGAGGAAAATGTATCTCAGTGGAAATGTTGCTTGTTTTAATTATTTAAATTATTATTGTTGTTGTTGTTGTTATTATTATCATCATCATCATCGTTGTTACTGTTATTGTTTATATAATAAACTATAGGCTATCAAAGTTTGGTTTACCTTATAGTACTCACAGTGCTATATTATCTTAAAATTGTTTAGACAAATGTATTATTTTTGTGCATTTCCCCACAAATATTTTGAGTGTCGAATCCGACTACACTAGAGCACGTATTGCAGATGATGGTCGATGAATTGTAGGCCTAAAAATAGACTTCCGCTTATTCTACAAAGGTGCTAATTTATCCAAGACAAGTTCTTTGTGAAAAAACAAACAAACAAACAAACTCACAATGAGTGTTGAAACAGTAGCCTAAAGAGGACATACGTGATAGTTTTTGTATGAATTATGGCTCTTTTTTGAAAGGAAACTACCCACAACTGTAAACAGCATCCCTCTGTCAATCTACTCTTTTATTTATTTGCAGTGCTTAACACACACACACATATATATATATATATATATATATATATATATATATATATATATATATATATATATATATATATATATATATATATATATATATATATATATAATATTTTTTGTCTGTCATTTTATAGCCAGGCAGAATTAATCACACAGTCAGGTGAAAATAAAGCTATTTTATTGTCAAAGCATTCAACATGATTAGATAAACTATCAAATAGTAAATTTCAGCAAAAGGAAGAAACACTGAATCTATTCCTCACAGACACAAAATATTACACTTTGTATTAAAACAAAACAAGTATTTACATTGTTTCGAATAGACTGCATCTTATACCAATAACTATAATTTACATGCACTCTTAAATACACTTCAACATCATGTTCCCAATGTTCAATATCCTTATGCATATAGACATAACATGTCATTGAATAACTCTCAATGAAATGATCTGCATCTTAATTCATTTATATACATTATACATTAAATATATACAAAATTCAAAGTACACTTACATTATTATTGTCCCTTTTTTCAAATAATAAGTGCTTCATATAATAAATAGATTTTAGTTTTTTTTAAGTCAAAATGCATCGTCATACACAAAAACGTGACAATTGGAGAAATCAAACCATTTAAACAGTATATGTCTTTTGAAAATGAGAGCAAACGTGTTGGCATTACTCCTCCAGATTAACCATATTCCATTTTGATTAAAAAATTGCAAGGAAAAAAGTAAGAAAGGAGGAAAGAAAGAAAGAAAGAAAGAAAAATCAATAAATCCTCAAAAATTCAGTTGTGAGAGGTCATGTGCCGGGAAAGGTGGTGCCGCTCCCTGAAAGACTCGTTACAGATTGGACACTTTAACTTTTCTTCTCTCCTCCTTTTAACAAGAGGTTCCATGGCATACTCCTTTTTGTGGTGCGAGCGCATGTGGTAGACCAGGTCAGAGGTCATGCGGAAGGAGGCATTGCATTTGGCACACCAGTTCTGGGCAGGCAGACAAAGGGAAGTGAACGAAGGGGGCAGGAGTGTGAGAGCAGAGGGCATTTGCAGCTGGATGGGGCCTGACGTCTTGGGCCAGAAGGCTGTGGCGTACAAGAAAGGGTTCTGTTTTGCAATGCCGCCCGGCACGGGGCAGTTGCTGCCTAGCTCTGAGCCTTGGAGCTTTGCGGCGAGGTGGTCTGCCTGGTAGAGTCTACTGGAAGAGACGGTGTCGCCCACCGTGGGATGGCAGTCTACCGCCGGCAGAAGCTTGGGTGCCATGACAAGAGGTGATATCTGCGAGAAGGTGCGAGACGGCTGGCTAAAGGCGCTCTTTCTCTCCGAGCCTCCACCACCCTGCTGGGGCACCGAAGTGAAAGCGCTGCCAATTGACGAGGTCTCCATTCGGGACTGTGGGGGCTGAGTCTCGCTGAGAACCTGTCGGATGTTCAGGTGCTTTTCAGCCGGGTTGTTGCTGGGCCGGCCAGCCTCCTTGTTCTCCGAGTTGGAGATGGAGTTTTTGCTGCTGTGCTTCAAGCCTTGAGGCGACTTCTTGACCTCCGTAAAGGCGCTCCTCTTGGTTTCCGTCGACTCTGAAACAGAGGGAGAAAAGGCCCGCCTGCTCTCGTCCAGACCGTACGCTCCACGGTACTGCTGCGCCGAGTTGGCCAACTCCTCTTTGGACTTGGGAGGCTGAGATAATCCACTGTTCCTGCTGTCCTCCATGTCGGAGAACTTGCGCTTTCCAGAGTTCTCACTCAGGATCTCGGCCTCTTTGTCGCTCGGCGGACTGGTTCTGTTATTCTCCAAATCCCTGGCCAGATTATGGAAGTCTGTGGATGGCTTTCCGTCCTGTGGATTGGAGAAGCCATCGGATCGGCCCAGTTTGGGACTGGACCTGGCAGGAGGTAGACTAGCCTGGTCACTGGCATCCTTGGCCTCCTCCTCTGGGCTGGCCATGCTTTGTAGTCTCTTAGTGCAGCGGAATCTCAGATGAGCCAAAAAGGGAAATTCGAACTGGAAACGCTGGCTACAGTCTGGGCACAAAAAGGGTGACGTTCCTGCAACACATAATTGGTGGGAGGGGAAGAGAAAAAGAAAAGACATTTTAGAAAAAGTGTCCTTAAACAGGTACGTAATGATGATGATAACAATTAACAATTCATTTTTAAACATTTTTTTTTTTTTTATAAATGATTGACGTGCACTTTGTCTCATGTGTGTACACATTTTTGAAAAACTTCTTAAATCTATATTAATTAATTAAAGCAAACTATATTTGTTTACTATTTAAACAAGCAACTGCTATTTTTGACCAAAGTATAGCACATATTGATCTTCAAAGTGTACCTTTACTTTTCACTTGATTTCTGCCTGAGCTCAGGAGCAGCAGCTCAATGAGATCCTTGCCATACCACACCAGCAGCTCTTCGTCTTTCTCTATTCTCCTCAGTGACCTGTAGAATAGTTGGCCGTTCTTCACATAGGCCTCTAGGTTCTGTTCATCTCTGTCTCTCGCTGACTGGACCAGCCTCAGCCACATCAGGCCTTCTGATGAGCTGTTGGCAGCTGACGTGTCCACCTGTATCCGGCAACATAAAGCGGTTAGAACATCGGGCCAGTGTTCAGATAACAGTAATTAATTGCAAAGAATAAAGTTCCTCTAAAAGCGAAATAAATATTAGTAGGGATTGGTGTAGCGACAGTTATTAGGCCTATATAGCTTAAATAAATTGACATTTCAAACACTCGACTTTTCTGGAATGAATTAAATAAACAGTGACTATACCCTAAAGATGTAAGGCGCCGTTCGTTTGTCTGTGGACTTCAGAGCGATAAAGGCGATGCTGTCATACAGTGAAGTGTGACTCAGAACACATGGACCAAAAATGGCATTTTCCGGAATGTCACAGGTTGTGTAAACGCTGGTAAATATATCCGTTAAACACTGCTGCATCGCTTTCGCGTCGCCATCCCAGGCCAGTCTCTGCGAACTGGATTCCTCCATCATTTGCTGTAAGAACAAAAATGTCAGTCAATTCATGTGAATAAATAGAACAGTCACTATTTTTGTATTATATAGAATGTAGGCTATGTAAATTGTTTAAATATTTATTCCATCCATGCTATCTGATTTGTGAATATCCTGCACAAAACATTTAATAACAAAAACCTCTCAGACTTACTTTACTTTTAGGCCCGTGCTTTTTACTTTCTTTCTTTCTTTAAAGCTAATTCTGTTCGATTGATAAATAGCCTAAATATAAATTTACTAATATGGAACTATGTGTCTGAAATAAAGCTATTTTGTTGACATTATGTAATAAATTGTATGTCATTTAAGCTATAATCTATTTTATAAAATGTAAACATGTTGAATTAAATGAGTTTTTCATTAATTCTGTAAAAGCGAAGAGAAAATACAAGAAATCAAAGAAAAAAAAGTGGAATATGAATACCTATTTCTTAAAATGCATTAATTCGATTCAAAAGCATGACTTAGCCTATTAATAACGCTCAGTGCGTATTTTCCGATTTTTCTTCCACTTGTCGAAAATATTTTATAAGGGTTTGACAAGGAAAATCTGGCCTTGTGAGACCAATCGGTCTATTTACAATCGGGGAGCATATCGAATGGATTCAGTAGCACTGTCAAAGTCACTGGTTTCACGTCAGCTAACCTTTAGCTCCTTTCTACAAGAAGGAACGTATGTCTCCTTATTACCATAATCCACCACTTTTCTTCTGAGACTTTAATTAAGGCAGCTCGCGGAGTTAATTATTTTATCTTCTTCTCTGAACCCTTAATGCACATTTACAAATGAGGTGAATCTCTCGTACGCGTGAATTAGTTTACTTTTGTAACTTGTTAAAGCAGCATTTCAAAAAAAGGGGGGAAATATTCAATTTCCATAATGTTCGTGTGTTTTTAAAAACAGTTTATCATTTTAGCAGTACGGCATATTGCTGTGATTTCCTATGATTCCTCAGCTTTTTTTTTTTTTTTTTTTTTTTGTTTTTTTTTGGATGAGGTTAAATATAAATATCCATGCAAAATTATTTCTATATAAGGACAAGAGTGAAGGGAAATGTTGTTACTGCAATTGTAAAGCTGAATTGAAAACTGATCTGTGAGCACAAAATGTGTTAAATATTGCAAACTATTTTCAGACACGTTTTTTAAAAACATATTTAATTTACAAATTCATTTACATTTTTTTTCAGCTGAGAGGTAGGGTGCTTTTATAAAACAGACCGCTTTCTTTTTCTTTTACTTCTAGCGCAAATAAAGCGACACTAGCGCGTAATACAAAAATAGTCTGAAAACGTTATTGAAAAATATATTTACTCTGCAATGCATTTAAATTACCAGATGCTATTTCAAACGGACACGTCAGGCTCTCTGTTGTATTATCAGGACACAAATGCTAAAAGTTCCCTTCATCCATAAAAAGCCTTAGTGTGAATTCTGCCCTTCCTTTCACGATTCTCCCCTTTTGTAGCTGTGAGGTCGCACTCTCACTCCTGAGAATCACACAAAGGATCCAATGAATATGCATTTCAACTAAATACTATAATAGACCCACGAATTTATGCGCATTTCTGAAATGGAGGAGACGAACCCATTAACCTCCTGTTTCAGGCTGAAATTTATTGCGCTTTTTATCTACGGTCTTGTTGTTATTCCAACTTTATGACTTTATGATGTGTAACCCGTTTCCCTGATTCAATGACTTTCGTCTACCATCTGCGAGCTTTCGGTTGCGAGGATGCTGTTTGGGCGCTGCATAGCTCCGTGTACCTATTACTAGCCTCCGGTTGTTTTTATTGCAAAATTGTCATTACTCACCATGGTTCTAGGGTAAAATAATCCACAAGGTTTCGAAATTGCCGTCAATATATCTTCAAGTAGCCTATTCAGCGTGTCCAGTGAAGTCCGTGCAGTCAGTACATTTCCCCGTCTGTTGAAAGTGACAGTGTTGCCGACCGTCTTATGATGCGCGAGCGCGGAGAGGCGTGCAGATGGGGCCGATAGACTGACTGTGGCACCCACATACACACTTTTTGTTTGCTGCACATAATCTGCCCAATGAGGCGTGACACGCTTCGTCTCCTCCCTTTAACTCTTCGGTCGCCGAGAGTTAGTTGATGCAGAGTGCTTATGCTGAAACGTTGTCAAGTGCACTAAAACAGATGCAAATTTGCAGAATATTTCATTATTCTGTTATATTTTCAAACAAAGAACATTCATCTAGGCTATATTTTTTAAGTGCATTTAAATGTTAGAATATTATTCAATAGCTGATGCTTATTATGCAATTTTTAAATATACATTGTAAAATGTTGTTAAATTTATGGTTAAAAATGGAAGTTGTTGCAGACCTTTCCTGTAAAAGTACAGTAGCGATGCATTACTCGGGATGACATTTTGATGACTGTAATTTACAGTTCATAACTGTATACGTCGTTAAATGATATGATGTTAATATATCAACCTATGTGGGCTATCTTTCTGTTGCTGTTACATATACTGATAATAACACAAAGGAAGGTCACATGATGACTTCTACTGTGGCCAATAATAACAAAGCCAGAGCCCAGTATTAGGCTACCCACAAACACCATCAGGGTAAAATAAAGCAGTAAACATAACTAAACAACATACAATGCAACATAAAACGCTTCAACTCAGTCAATTTTTTTTAAAAAATGTGATGGTTTGAGCAGTTAATTTTGGGAATGCCCCTTTCCATAAATTATAAGACTTTTTACTTAAAAAAAAAAAAAAACCCTCAATAAAGCAAAATACAATTGTATTTTACAGTAACATTACATGTTATTGTAGCTACATGTAATGTTGTATTTTATTATATACATATATTGTCCTTTTTTTTTTTTTTTTTTTTACAATAAAACATGTATTGTCTTTTAAAACATTATAAGGTAGGCTACTTAGTTAACCAATTATTTTATGTTAACAAAAAGTGACATTAATGTCACTTTTCTGTTAAAATACTTTTTTAGGAATTAAGGGGAGGCAAAATGATTTCGTTCGCTATGATTTCATGAATCTGCCAATAACAAAATGGGCAACAAAAAGTTTCTCTGTATAACTGAGTTACTGTTCATTGAGTCTCTTTGTCACACAGCTTCCTTAATATCAAGGACGACTGCTGTCTTCTCTTGGACGTTTATATGTAGGCTACAGGCAACACGTCGCCACTTGCAACGTGATCCAGCTTTAAATGATGTCGTTGTGCTATAATAATTATTACTTTTCTCAGTGATGGTTCGCCTACTGACAGTTAGCAAATTACTCGATTGATACTTATCGGCATCTGGGGCGCTCTTGCGCTTTGCGGCTGCCTGGGATACGGCTCAGGAGCGCGGAGGCTTGTCGCGTGCACACCTGCTGTGGTGCTCCGCGTGCTCAACCTGACCTCAGCACGACTGGATTCTGATGTCTGTATTAACATCTGTGGGAGACAGCAGTGAGTATTCAGCCGGCCAAGTGCACACACTAGACTTTCTGTCAACATATTGAGTTTATATGCTACAGATCCGATGCTTTTAACCGATATGGCGAAATGGTTTTAACATTAACAGTCTGAAGATTTGATAAGCTAAACAAATCTATAGATTTCTCTATGGGGTCTACTGGGGTTCAGAGAAACATGGGCGTACTTATGTCATTGGATGGCGTCCACCTCAAAACCTTGATTGAGAGAATTAATAAATTGTCATATAAGAGCGATTTAAACTCCTGCTGACTTATTCATTTTTTTTTTTTTTTTTTTAGTTGTTTGTATCTCTAGAATCTCATTTATCAGAAGATAAATGCTGTGTTACTGCCATATAAAGACTGATAGTTTGGCCATGTAAACTGGTCAAGTGCATATGACAGAATCAAGAAAAACATATATTATCAAATATGCTAATGCATAGCTTACTGTAGAACAAAAGTGAGTGCTCTGTGCTTTTCCTTGAGTACAATTGGGTGACTGTGGTTACTAATCAATTTTTTCAAAAAAGAGAGAAACTGAAATAAATGTATGGTGTCAAAACAAACAAACAGCAATCCTGCATTTGAGGACATCATTCTGGATGTTTTAGATGCTTTGCTAATTGAAACACTTGATTCAACTTGAGAAACACAACTTTAAATAATCTCAATGCATTTCTATGTATATTAGCATTTAACAGTTTCTTTAACTGAAGATGTCTATCTGTTTTTTTGGGCAATCAACAAGTATTGTTTTCTGCTTACTTGAAAGAACAAGTAAGTTTTTTTCCCCCCATATGTAATTCACAACTGAGTGTTTTTTTTTTTTTTTTTTTTTTTTTTTTTTAACATAATTTTGTCCTTTACACTGATAAAGAGAGGACTAAACTGAAATAAAATGTTCTTGTAAACACCATTCTCTACCAATTTAGAGATCTTCATGGCAAATTACAAAAGAATAACTCAAATATCAACAGTGCATTAAGTGGAACTAATTCAGACTGATATGGTAAATTATTTTTGCTTTGCACAAAATATAGTTTCTTGTAAAATGTCTTTTTCCATAATCACTTTTTTTGATGTTTTTTTTTTCCAAATATATGATTCTTTTCCAGGCTCTTTACCACAGATAAAATATTTAGTGCCATTTACATTATACATTTGAAATGATGGGACTTTTTCAATCAAGCAATGGGAATGGGAATTCTTTTTTTATAATGGTGAGGCCTTTGACATATAAAGATTTACACAGTCTTAACCTTAAATCTCTTCTTGCTCCAAACACTTGTCCAGCCAAGCATGATAAGGACTTTTTTTTCCCAAACAGTGTTCCGAGAGCTTGCTCAATCAGTAGCCATCTGTTTAGCTCATGAACTGCAGGTTCATAGTGGCTGGCAGTGGCTGTTCAGTGGACAGAATTAATCTCCCCTTCTCCTCTTTTATTGTCCTAAAACATATAGCCCCTGTTAATAGCATTGCTTTACTGGGGCAAACTGCCTTCTCAGTATAAGTACAACATGGAGCAGATTTCTCTGTGGCATGCTCGTACGGAGGCTAATTAGTACTTTGATGTCATTTGTCAGCGCAACATGACCCTGATGTTAAAGAAGGTTTTTGTCACAAAGACGTTTTATTGAATATTAACAGGGACTTGAAAGAGTTTACGATATTCTTTTGTATTAAAAGTCTATCTGATTGTAAGAAAATAATCCAGTGTTTAAGAAGGAGAAAGGAAAGATTGTGGTCTTGAACTATAAGCTGCTGAGGGATTAAGAACAACTCTATTCTGGACATTCAGACAAGCCATGCGCTAACCTGGAATGATATGATTTTATTACCAGCAGATAGAAGGAGAAACATCAACATACTACAAACAGATGTAAGTCAGAGCATAATTCAAATTAACAGGGGTCTGTTTTTTTTATTTAGCAATTCAGCTGTTGTGCTGCTTTTCTTGCAGGAGATTAAGGATGACAACATATACTGCATGTCATGATAACAATAGGGATCAGCTGATGGAGGAACAAGGCTCATATTTATCAGTGTTTTGATTAATGTAATCTGCTGTGGCATTGTTATATTGGCAAGAGAACACAGATTTAAACTATTTTACAATATAAGCTCCCAAATTCATTTCTACAGCAGTGTCAGTGAAAGTGTTTAATGCAGTTACGTTATCAAGAATGCAAAAATGTATAAAGATATAAGGTATTTAAATGTAAAACCAAGAGATAGATAGATAGATAGATAGATAGATAGATAGATAGATAGATAGATAGATAGATAGATAGATAGATAGATAGATAGATAGATAGATAGATAGATAGATAGATAGATAGATAGATAGATAGATAGATAGATAGATAGATAGATAGATAGATAGATGGATGGATAAGTAGGTATAAAGAAAGATTGGGCCAGTGCACTGAGCATATACTGAAGACTTAACATAGTCTTTCCAATGGAGGGCAGAAGAGGAAAAGGAAGGAGTCTAAACCCTGTAAAGAGGAAGGCAAAACAGCGGTCTTGGTGTAAGAGTGTTTAGAGTAGAGGGAAACAGGCTTTGAGCATTTTCTGTCTCTCTCTTTCTCATAATCATGCAGACACAGGTGCTTTTGCAGGGCTTACAGAAGACTCACAGGTAGAATCCCAAATCCATCCTCTTTAATCTCTTTGTAAATGACCGAATACTCCTATTTATATGAACTCTCAGAGCTGCACTTGCATAAAATGGTTCTTTTAAAGGGGTACAAAATGGTAAAAGGAATAATTAATAATGAGCCACTTTTATATCGGATCCAGTGATTATACAAATGGAGGAAACCGCCAAAAATATTCTGTTATGGCATATGGCACTTCAGCTGCCATATGTGCCAGTTTTCACTGAAATTGGCACCACGGCTCATGATGGTCAGTTGTGACTGCCAAAAACACAGCGAGGGCTGTGCAGAGAGAGCGAGAGGAAGAGGGGTGGGGGATGGGGAGGGGGGTTTCATTGCCTCAGACAAGTGCACTGATGTCCTTCTGCATCTCCCACAGCACAATCAAGAGAGAGTTAGTGAGAGTTGGAGGAGATAAGATTTGGGCAAGAGGAGAAACTGGTGCTGGGGAATCATGTTTTACTCACCCTCCCTTTTCCTGCACTAATTCAGTGTTTAGACCTTTCAGCCTTTGTGTTCATTCAACTTTGCTGTGAAGTGGAGGAGAATTTGAGGGGGAAACATTGCTTTGGCATGCAGAGCATGACATTTGTAGTCCCACACTCTCATCACAACTTGTAATGGTTTGTATGAGTTGGCAAAATCGTATGACTTGGCTTGAATGAGAAGGTACAACTTTTCTCCATCTCATATGAAGTATTATGACTTTTCGTGAGACTGTTTTGCTCTGATAATTGAAAAAAGAAACGTACATAGGCTATAAATAATGAAGTTTAGCTTTTCCGTGTACTGAAAGTTTGTGTACTGGAATTGTTTCAATTAAAAATAGGGATTCACTGATAATTAAATAGGCTTTTTTCAGATACCAATAAACCAATTTTTATTTTTATGTTTATAACCAATAAATGGCATGGCAGATATTGACCAAAAATGGTCCCACTTTATATTAGGTGGCCTTAACTACTATGTACTTACATCAAAAAAATAAGTACAATGTATATATTGTGTTCATATTGTGTTGCAAAACACTTTTTTTGCTATTGAGGTGAAATACAGGTAAGGTTAGGACAGCTTTGGTGGTATGGATAGGTTTAAGGGTGGGTTAAGGTGTAAGGGATGGGTCAATAGTGTAATTATAAATGTAGTTACAGAAGAAATTAATACAGACGTAAATTACATGCAGGTATTTTTTAAAATATAATTACAATGTAAAAACATGTACACAATAGGTGCATTGTATCAAATGATTAATTTAAATACATAATAGTTAAGGCCACCTAATATAAAGTGGGACCCAAAAAAGTACTTTTTTAAATATATATTGAAAATAAAACACTAAAAATGAAAATCAATTATTTTAAATGTTACAAGTGCATTTATGCATCATAACATTATATTGTACACTTTGAAAAATTGATATATTTTTTTTAAGATCTGCTAAAGATTACATTTAACTGTTATTAAAATGATTATTTTTAAAGATTAACTTTGAGTGAATGTTGATGATGATGATGATGATCTAGGATGTATGTATATAAAAATAGTGGAAATGAGCATGCACAATTGAACATGAACTTCTGGCTTTCATATTGAATATTACTTGATTGATAATTTGAATATTTTTAATATCCATATTTTTAATATTCTTTTTTTTTTATATTCCAAATAAAACAAAACAAAACAAAACAATGTTTAATATCAAAAAGTTAGTTTTTCTATAGTGTCACTCTAATGTGTGTATCCTCATATAAATCATCTGCACCATGGCCCCTGATCAAGCCTCTATCTCGCCACTCCAGAATTCTGGAGATTTAGACATTCTGTTTGAAATCGATGATACCTGTTCATAGTGCAAGACAGTGAGTCCAGCCCTGGCTCTGACTGCAGGCCCGGTCGTCCAGGCTTCAGATCCTCCCTCACAGCCAAGCTGCCAGACTAGCTCAGGGTTCACGGCTGAGCTGAGCCACCATGGCAAGTTTTAATGTTCCAGGTTTTGGGCGGCCCCAGGGCATATGCTCACCCTCCCTTCGCTAAAAGGAAAGCTCACGTCTGGCAGGGAAGACTGGGCCTGGCCCCAGCAGTCATTCAGATTCTCACTTATGCAGGTCTTTCACATGCCACTCCATCATGGACAGGATAACAGAGTGATATATTATATGGTACATCATGTACTAAAGTCTAGACTGTTATTTGTTATTGCACAAATATACTGTAGTATTCCCTTAAAATTTGACTAGCTTATTGTAAGGCTCCTAGAGTGCTGACATACAGTCCAACAGTGCTACAACTTTTTACTGTTTAACTCATTCCAGACAGACAGTCTGTGTGTCAGCAGTTGGGACTTTTCAGTGACTCCATCCACAGGTCACATTGATTCATAGTGACTTCATGAGTTAGTTACTTAATTGTTCATTCACACAATTCATTCAGATCTGATTAATTCAAGAACTGCACTGCTGTGGCCTTGTATGGAACTGTTTGCGGAGAAAAACACAGATATTGTAATAAGTGAAAATGTAAATAACTCAATATTAACTTGTTTATTAGTGTGTGTGCCTGATTGTAAATTAATATTAATAGAATCAATAAAATATTACAGCAGGTTTATTTTTATATAGCCTTTATACTGCCCTTATAACTTAAAATAGTCTTGAAATTTGTTGATGCATTACAATCCATCAGATGTGTCATTACTATAGTAAATCAAAAGAAGAAATCATGCAGCACCTTATACAGGCTGTGCCCATTATAAACAGGTGAAAGGAGAGCACCATTTAACATCTACTTACCTATTTGAAAATTAACTCCACTCTCCACTCCTTCTTTATGGGAAAATTATAGGCTCTGTTGTCATTTTAAATTTCATTTCATTCCCATGTGCCTTTTTCAGCCTCATTCTGGACAAAAGCAAACAATGTTGGGTCATTTGGATCCACTCCATTCCATTGTATCCATTCTGATTCGTCAGTAATGAGAGGAACCTTTATGCTGAAAGAATGAAATAAAGAATTAAAGTGAATTTTTAGAAATGAAAATAAAATGAATTATTCCAAACTTTTGATAGTGTGTGTGTGTATGGGAGAATATCAGATAGACATTTCTAGACAATCAGATCTATGTAGATCTATGACTCTATGTGGTCCACCTCTGCTTGCTTGGAACTTAGATGTTTAACTGTACTGGTTTTGTTTTTTGGCTCTTTATGAAATCATTTTAAAGCAATTACAACCTCACATACTGTTGTTCTGCTGGATATTTAAACATAGGATGACTGAGATGACTTAAAGACATGAAGGAAGCCAGAATTCAATATTGTTCCTTATGAAAAATACTTCAAGTTCATTTTATGAAGTATACTAAAAGGGTTAGTTCACTCAAAAATGAAAATTCTGTCTTTAATTACTCACCCTCATGTCGTTCCAAACCTGTAAGACCTTCGTTTATCTCTAAGACACAAATTAATTACTTTTGTTAAAATCCGATGGCTCAGTAAGACCTGCATTGCCAGCAAGACAATTAACACTTTCAATGCCCAGAAAGCTACTAAAGACGTATTTAAAACCTTAATGTTATGAAGTGATGAGAATACTTTTTGTGTGCCAAAAAACGGAGCGCGTATCAAACTCACAAAGTAATGTGATTTCAGTAAAAGAGGCTTTGTTACGTCATAAGTGTTTTGAAATTTCAATGGTTCACCACTGGGAGGCGTGACTTCGGCAGTTTGATATGGGCTCCGAACCACTGATTCGAAACAAAAGATTTGTGAACCTTCGAAGCTTCATGAAGCAGTGTTTTAAAATCACCCATCACTAAATGTTGTTGAATAATGTCGTTATTTAGTTTTTTTGGTGCACAAAAAGTATTCTCGTCGCTTCGTAACATTAAGGTTGAATCACTGTAGTCACATGAACTGTTTTAAATATGTCTTTAGTAGCTTTCTGGGCATCTGAAAATGTTATTTGTCTTGCTGGCAATAGAGACAGAGCGCATTTATGTTAATCTGAAAACCACGCCCACCGGGGGGGAAAACAATCCAACCGTCTCCATTGAGTTTGTATTGCGTGAGGCTGCCTCTTTGTCTTTTCTGACTTATTACAAAAAACAGAACAATGTCTAAAAGCTGCTGTGTGACAAGGTGTACAGCTAAAAAACTTTAAAAACCCAGAAATAAGTTTTTATAAGCTGTCGACCCCCCCAAAACGAATGTTTAAGGACATAAAAGTGGATACAGGCAGTGAGACAGAGAGCAACGGGTCATATTACTATAAGAAATGCATTGGAGGGGAACGTAATCGGCGACAGGTGAAATAATTCTTTGACATGGTAAAAAATAATGAATGGTTTGTTTTTGTTGGTCTGTTTAGCATATGTTGTTGCCGATTACGACCCCCTCCAGTGTATTTCTTAAAGTAATTATGACCATTTGCGCTCTGTCTCACTGCCTGTATCCACTTTTATGTACTTAAACATTCATTTTTTGGGATCGACAGCTTATAAAAACTTATTTTCTGGTTTTTTTTAGCTTGTTAGCTGTGCACCTTGTCACACAGCAGCTTTTAGACATTGTTCTGTGTTTTGTAATAAGTCAGAAAAGACAAAGAGGCAGCCTCACGCAATACAAAGTCAATGGAGACGGTTGGATTGTTTCCCCCCCGGTGGGCGTGGTCTTCAGATTATGACGCGTGTCGCTCTGTCTCTATGGAGGCCTCACTGAGCCATCGGATTTTATGAAAAATATCTTAATTTGTGTTCTGAAGATGAATGAAGGTCTTACAGGTGTGGAACGACATGAGGGTGAGTAATTAATGACAGAAATTTCATTTTTTGGGTGAACTAACCCTTTAAGTTAAGTATACTTTGAAGTAAGTATACTAGTATCAATGTACTAGTATTAAACTTGTAAGTGTCCTATTTCAATACTGCTTGGGACTAAATTGGCCCACTGTTTAGTATATAAAATTATATGTTTAAGTGTACTATAAGTGTAACTGTAGTAAACTTTAAGTGCACAACTCACAACTACATTTCTCATTTGTACTGCATCTGTACTACAAGTGAACTTATAAGTATACATGTATGTATTAGTTTACTATTTTAATACTTGTAGGTTGAAAGAAAGAAAAATGGGCATATACACAGTCAGACATTTTAATGTTTTAGAAATAATTGCTCACTAAGACAGCATTTACTTGATGAAAAATACAGTAAAAACAATATTAATTTGAAATATTATTACATTTTCTATTTTAATAAATGTCATTTATTCCTGTGATGGCTAACTGGATTTCCAGCAGCAGTTACTCCAGTATTCAGTGTCATTTGATCCTTTCGGAATAAATTATTCCAAACTTTTGATAGTGTGTGTATATCCATCCATCCATCCATCCATCCATCCATCCATCCATCCATACACACTATCGGTGTGCATGTTCCTATCGAAGAAATTTTTGAGGAGGCATATCTAAAACAACAGCAATCTCACTAATGTGATATTACTTAATTGCTATGTGATTTTGGACTGTTTTCCTATTTTCCTATGAGCTTACTAAAGGCTGGAATGCAGCTGTTGTTCTCCATAAATTAAACTCTGTCATGATAACAGCAGCACACTCAGGAGTATTGACATTTGATGTTGTTGTTTCAGTTGTGTGTATGTGTTTTAGGAAGGTGTGTTTGATGTTGCAGAAGAGGGGTGAGATGGTAAGTTGATGGCAAATGCCTTGAGGAGAAGCTGTCAGCACAGCCGGTTAGCTCTGAAACCCTGGTGGCCTGAGCCGACCGTGGCAGAGTGAATCAAAGACAGTCAGCAAACCCACGGAACGCTGGGACTCTGCGGGATGGCCCCCAGATCATCAGTGTTTTTGAGGGAGTTTTACGGCACAAAGGCAGTGTTCTGTATTTCTGACTCCCAGCTCTGGGAGTAGATAGTGGCACTCAGGAAATAAAGTTCATCAAACTGGCAAAATAACAATGAGCACAGGATATGTGAGGGGTCTGTGGATACACACCTCGATCAAAGTCACAGAATATTTTGCATACTGTTAAAAACTAAAATGCAATTGTAATTGCAAAAAAGATTATAAAAAGCTATATTTTATTCTAGCACCAGAGTATACAACATGTACCGGCTAGAATCAGTTGCAGACCCATCCTCTCAACCTCTAATATTTCTTCCTATGAATTTAGCCTGAAGCGAGAAGCTTGATTTAACATTAAGAATGGGACACAGTCCTGCCGCACTCCACGAGCTGTAACCCACTGCAGTGTTTGTCAATGATTGGTCCTGAGCCTTATCAAAGTTCTACTGAAGCATGACATCCATTCTACCATCTATGAGAGAGCGGAAGAGAGTGTGGCGCTTTATATTAGGTTAATTTGGGTTGAGGCTGTGCAGCTCAATGTCCAGCTAAATATTGCAGAGATTGGCCTGAGCTTTACTGGTATCATAAGTGTTCATATTTAATCTTGTTTAGGTACTCTGGAACACACATCCGTGGTGTCTATTAGTGTCAGAGTCATTTAATGAATGATTAGTGACCTCATAGAAGGGAGACACGTGCTCTGAGTGGGCTGTTAAAAAGCTGGGAGAAAATCAGATATTGCTAGACAATCAGATGATATAATCCATCTCTGCTTGCTTTGAAAGTTGTTTAAATGTTCCATTTTTATTTTTTGGCTCTTTATGAAATTATTTTAAAGCAATTATAAACTCATATTGTTGTTCTGCCATGTATTTAAACATACTGTAGGATGACTGAGATGACTTAAAGACATGAAGGAAGCCAGAATTCAATAGTTGTCCCTTATGAAAAAGAAGTATACTTCAAGTTTATTTTATGAAGTATACTTAAGTAATGTTCACAATTAAGTATACTAATATCAATGTAGGGCTGCATTCCACTCCAAATTTGTATCCACCTGTTTCCGCGGGGCGCTACTGTAAAAGAGAACGTGGGTACAACTTCCGGTAAGGCGGCGGAAGTAGCATACCAATGGTATTTTGTGTGCTAATTAGCGAAGAGGCTAAGTGTTTTTTGGATCATTGTTTACTTTGTAAAGTTGCAAATCTTTATGAGAGATGTCGTTACGGTGTTCAGGGACAACATCTCAGTTTACTACCAAGATAGCACACGTATGTCTGCAAGACGTCTGTTAAAGATCACTTCATCTGGAAAGCATCTCGGAGACGTCTATTTGATGTGCGTGTTTACGTCTGGAAGACGTATTATTTAGGGTGTTTGCTCATCTGGAATACGTCTATAGGACGTATCCTGTCAGATGTCAAATAGACGTTTAGAAGACGTCTTTAAGATGTTAATGATTTAGAATGCATGTAAAAATGACATCTTATAGACGTCTATTAGATGTTTGTAAACAGCAGATGCTTTCCAGATGAAGTGATCTTTAACAGACGTCTTGCAGACGTACGTGTGCTATCTGGGTGTGCTATCAGGATACATTCTTAGTTAATAATATCACAATACAATAAACAGTTTTCGTGTCCTTAATTGCTCTTTACTTTACCGACCTTCCACAAAAGTGCTGCTGCATGACTAGAGCATCCTGACCCTGTAATACATGAACAACCCGCTGTCTGTACTTCACCCGTCACTGATGCACCAAAGCGATGTGATATTTTACTCCTAATGTGTCGTGCGTGCCAGAGTCAGTCATATATGCGATGCTAAAGGCTTCTTATGTTAACCACTGCGATAATAAATACACACGTTTATGGAAAATATCAGAGACTGCTTGAGGAATGAAGACAATTCATATGTTATTATAATCGTGTATTTATTTGGTTTAATGTTTTATCTGTCTCTTCCATGCCTGTTGATTCCTGACAAATGCATATCTTTCACAGATTCACACACTCCGGTTAACTCGTATAACTCATAACTCCTGTTGTCTTCTCATGAGCTCCCTCTGTTGCTCTGGCTGAAAGGATCAGGATGAGGATAGAGAGATCCCGCAAACATCCTCGGATAGCAATCATTGCATAATTTAGAGGAAAATAAATAGAAATGCTCAGAAAAGTGACGTAAACATAGGGCATGTTATCAATATATTTCTAAATGTGTAAGCCTTTGGATTTAAAAGCCTTAGTGGAGTTGTTTTTTGCGTTCTTGTGATCGCAAATAAATGGAAGCATGCGCAACTGAATAGGTCTGTGTTTTCTTTTTATGTCAATATAAATATCAGTTAGATTTAGCATGATTGATGTGCACTCCTGACATAAATTAATACATTACTATTACTGTAACTTTTTTTATTGTAAAACTTGTTGAAATATTGATACCGGAATCTTAAATCTTTAAGTACAAAAACAAACGTTCGCAAGTTTGGATCGTTAAATCTTGAATGACTGTCAACTGTTGAATGAATGAGTGTCACGTCCAGCTTGTTTACTTCGAACCGGAAGACGCTCCCACGTTTGACGCAAGGCCTCATGGGGCGTAGGAAACTTGTGGATACCCTTCACTCGCTAACTTTCCTCTGTCTCGTGGACTCGGATGTGACTCACATCATGTGAGTCATCGCTTACGTTGCACGAGCGCCCACTACTGGCGGAACTCGTGCATAAGGTTGAAATGAAACACACTAAGCCCTTGATCACTTGGAATTCACTATGGAGCTGATTTATTATTTAAACCCCTTTTGTACTTATGAATTTGTTTTAAGCAATATTCGGTATGTTTATAAGTTGTCAGAGAAAATATATAAAATTCCTATAGGAATATGTACAGTGGCCAAGAGAGCTCAACGCACTGCAACTGAAGAAAACACATGCAAACAGAAAAAAACACCAGTAAAAAAACAACACAGGCAAATACAAAAACGTGCTGAAAAGTTCACAACACAAACAAATACAAAAGCACACTGAAAAAGATCACAACACAAACAAATACAAAAACGCACTGAAAAAGTTCACAACACAAACAAATACAAAAGCACACTGAAAAAGATCACAACACAAACAAATACAAAAACGCACTGAAAAAGTTCACAACACAAACAAATACAAAAGCGCACTGAAAAAGTTCACAACACAAACAAATACAAAAACGCTCTGAAAAAGTTCACAACACAAACAAATACAAAAACACGCTGAAAAAGTTCACAACACAAACAAATACAAAAACACGCTGAAAAAGTTCACAACACAAACAAATACAAAAACACGCTGAAAAAGTTCACAACACAAACAAATACAAAAGCGCACTGAAAAAGTTCACAACACAAACAAATACAAAAACACGCTGAAAAAGTTCACAACACAAACAAATACAAAAGCGCACTGAAAAAGTTCACAACACAAACAAATACAAAAACACGCTGAAAAAGTTCACAACACAAACAAATACAAAAACACGCTGAAAAAGTTCACAACACAAACAAATACAAAAACGCACTGAAAAAGTTCACAACACAAACAAATACAAAAACACGCTGAAAAAGTTCACAACACAAACAAATACAAAAGCGCACTGAAAAAGTTCACAACACAAACAAATACAAAAACGCACTGAAAAGGTTCACAACACAAACAAATACAAAAACGCGCTGAAAAAGTTCACAACACAAACAAATACAAAAACGCGCTGAAAAAGTTCACAACACAAACAAATACAAAAACACACTGAAAAAGTTCACAACACAAACAAATACAAAAACGCACTGAAAAGTTCACAACACAAACAAATACAAAAACGCTCTGAAAAAGTTCACAACACATGCAAATACAAAAACGCACTGAAAAGTTCACAACACAAACAAATACGAAAACGCACTGAAAAAGTTCACAACACAAACAAATACATAAACGCGCTGAAAAAGTTCACAACACAACCAAATACATAAACGCGCTGAAAAAGTTCACAACACAACCAAATACAAAAACGCACTGAAAAGTTCACAACACAAATACGAAAACGCACTGAAAAAGTTTACAACACAAACAAATACATAAACGCACTGAAAAAGTTCACAACACATGCAAATACAAAAACGCACTGAAAAGTTCACAACACAAACAAATACGAAAACGCACTGAAAAAGTTCACAACACAAACAAATACGAAAACGCACTGAAAAAGTTTACAACACAAACAAATACAAAAACGCTCTGAAAAAGTTCACAACACATGCAAATACAAAAACGCACTGAAAAGTTCACAACACAAACAAATACGAAAACGCACTGAAAAAGTTCACAACACAAACAAATACATAAACGCGCTGAAAAAGTTCACAACACAACCAAATACATAAACGCGCTGAAAAAGTTCACAACACAACCAAATACAAAAACGCACTGAAAAGTTCACAACACAAATACGAAAACGCACTGAAAAAGTTCACAACACAAACAAATACATAAACGCGCTGAAAAAGTTCACAACACAACCAAATACAAAAACGCACTGAAAAAGTTCACAACACAAACAAATACAAAAACGTTCTGAAAAAGTTCACAACACAAACAAATACAAAAGCGCACTGAAAAAGTTTACAACACAAACAAATACAAAAACGCTCTGAAAAAGTTCACAACACAAACAAATACAAAAACGCTCTGAAAAAGTTTACAACACAAACAAATACATAAACGCACTGAAAAAGTTCACAACACAACCAAATACAAAAACGCACTGAAAAAGTTCACAACACAAACAAATACAAAAACACGCTGAAAACGTTCATAACACAAGCACATACAAAAACGCACTGAAAAAGTTCACAACACAAACAAATACAAAAACGCTCTGAAAAAGTTCACAACACAAACAAATACAAAAACACGCTGAAAACGTTCATAACACAAGCACATACAAAAACGCACTGAAAAAGTTCACAACACAAACAAATACAAAAGCGCACTGAAAAAGTTCACAACACAAACAAATACAAAAACGCACTGAAAAGGTTCACAACACAAACAAATACAAAAACGCGCTGAAAAAGTTCACAACACAAACAAATACAAAAACGCGCTGAAAAAGTTCACAACACAAACAAATACAAAAACGCACTGAAAAAGTTCACAACACAAACAAATACAAAAACGCACTGAAAAGTTCACAACACAAACAAATACAAAAACGCTCTGAAAAAGTTCACAACACATGCAAATACAAAAACGCACTGAAAAGTTCACAACACAAACAAATACATAAACGCGCTGAAAAAGTTCACAACACAACCAAATACATAAACGCGCTGAAAAAGTTCACAACACAACCAAATACAAAAACGCACTGAAAAGTTCACAACACAAATACGAAAACGCACTGAAAAAGTTCACAACACAAACAAATACATAAACGCGCTGAAAAAGTTCACAACACAACCAAATACAAAAACGCACTGAAAAAGTTCACAACACAAACAAATACAAAAACGTTCTGAAAAAGTTCACAACACAAACAAATACAAAAGCGCACTGAAAAAGTTTACAACACAAACAAATACAAAAACGCTCTGAAAAAGTTCACAACACAAACAAATACAAAAACGCTCTGAAAAAGTTTACAACACAAACAAATACATAAACGCACTGAAAAAGTTCACAACACAACCAAATACAAAAACGCACTGAAAAAGTTCACAACACAAACAAATACAAAAACGCGCTGAAAAAGTTCACAACACAACCAAATACAAAAACGCACTGAAAAGTTCACAACACAAATACGAAAACGCACTGAAAAAGTTCACAACACAAACAAATACATAAACGCACTGAAAAAGTTCACAACACAACCAAATACATAAACGCGCTGAAAAAGTTCACAACACAACCAAATACAAAAACGCACTGAAAAGTTCACAACACAAATACATAAACGCGCTGAAAAAGTTCACAACACAAACAAATACAAAAACACGCTTAAAAGTTCACAACACAAACAAATACAAAAACACGCTTAAAAGTTCACAACACAAACAAATACAAAAACGCTCTGAAAAAGTTCACAACACAAACAAATACAAAAGCGCACTGAAAAAGTTCACAACACAAACAAATACAAAAACACGCTTAAAAGTTCACAACACAAACAAATACAAAAACGCTCTGAAAAAGTTCACAACACAAACAAATACAAAAACACACTGAAAAAGTTCACAACACAAACAAATACAAAAACGCACTGAAAAGTTCACAACACAAACAAATACAAAAACGCTCTGAAAAAGTTCACAACACATGCAAATACAAAAACGCTCTGAAAAAGTTCACAACACATGCAAATACAAAAACGCTCTGAAAAAGTTCACAACACATGCAAATACAAAAACGCACTGAAAAGTTCACAACACAAACAAATACGAAAACGCGCTGAAAAAGTTCACAACACAACCAAATACATAAACGCGCTGAAAAAGTTCACAACACAACCAAATACAAAAACGCACTGAAAAGTTCACAACACAAATACGAAAACGCACTGAAAAAGTTCACAACACAAACAAATACATAAACGCGCTGAAAAAGTTCACAACACAACCAAATACAAAAACGCACTGAAAAAGTTCACAACACAAACAAATACAAAAACGCTCTGAAAAAGTTCACAACACAAACAAATACAAAAGCGCACTGAAAAAGTTTACAACACAAACAAACACAAAAACGCTCTGAAAAAGTTTACAACACAAACAAATACATAAACGCACTGAAAAAGTTCACAACACAACCAAATACAAAAACGCACTGAAAAAGTTCACAACACAAACAAATACAAAAACACGCTGAAAACGTTCATAACACAAGCACATACAAAAACGCACTGAAAAAGTTCACAACACAAACAAATACAAAAACGCTCTGAAAAAGTTCACAACACAAACAAATACAAAAACGCTCTGAAAAAGTTCACAACACAAACAAATACAAAAACACACTGAAAAAGTTCACAACACAAACAAATACAAAAACGCACTGAAAAGTTCACAACACAAACAAATACAAAAACGCTCTGAAAAAGTTCACAACACATGCAAATACAAAAACGCTCTGAAAAAGTTCACAACACATGCAAATACAAAAACGCACTGAAAAGTTCAGAACACAAACAAATACAAAAACGCTCTGAAAAAGTTCACAACACATGCAAATACAAAAACGCACTGAAAAGTTCACAACACAAACAAATACGAAAACGCGCTGAAAAAGTTCACAACACAACCAAATACATAAACGCGCTGAAAAAGTTCACAACACAACCAAATACAAAAACGCACTGAAAAGTTCACAACACAAATACGAAAACGCACTGAAAAAGTTCACAACACAAACAAATACATAAACGCGCTGAAAAAGTTCACAACACAACCAAATACAAAAACGCACTGAAAAAGTTCACAACACAAACAAATACAAAAACGCTCTGAAAAAGTTCACAACACAAACAAATACAAAAGCGCACTGAAAAAGTTTACAACACAAACAAACACAAAAACGCTCTGAAAAAGTTTACAACACAAACAAATACATAAACGCACTGAAAAAGTTCACAACACAACCAAATACAAAAACGCACTGAAAAAGTTCACAACACAAACAAATACAAAAACACGCTGAAAACGTTCATAACACAAGCACATACAAAAACGCACTGAAAAAGTTCACAACACAAACAAATACAAAAACGCTCTGAAAAAGTTCACAACACAAACAAATACAAAAACACGCTGAAAAGTTCACAACACAAACAAATACAAAAACACGCTGAAAAAGTTCACAACACAAACAAATACAAAAACACGCTGAAAAAGTTCACAACACAAACAAATACAAAAACACGCTGAAAAAGTTCACAAACAAATACAAAAACACGCTGAAAAAGTTCACAACACAAACAAATACAAAAGCGCACTGAAAAAGTTCACAACACAAACAAATACAAAAACACGCTGAAAACGTTCATAACACAAGCACATACAAAAACGCACTGAAAAAGTTCACAACACAAACAAATACAAAAACGCTCTGAAAAAGTTCACAACACAAACAAATACAAAAACACGCTGAAAAAGTTCACAACACAAACAAATACAAAAACACGCTGAAAAAGTTCACAACACAAACAAATACAAAAACACGCTGAAAAAGTTCACAACACAAACAAATACAAAAACGCACTGAAAAGTTCACAACACAAACAAATACAAAAACGCTCTGAAAAAGTTCACAACACATGCAAATACAAAAACGCACTGAAAAGTTCAGAACACAAACAAATACAAAAACGCACTGAAAAGTTCACAACACAAACAAATACAAAAACGCTCTGAAAAAGTTCACAACACATGCAAATACAAAAACGCACTGAAAAGTTCACAACACAAACAAATACGAAAACGCGCTGAAAAAGTTCACAACACAACCAAATACATAAACGCGCTGAAAAAGTTCACAACACAACCAAATACAAAAACGCACTGAAAAGTTCACAACACAAATACGAAAACGCACTGAAAAAGTTCACAACACAAACAAATACAAAAACACGCTGAAAACGTTCATAACACAAGCACATACAAAAACGCACTGAAAAAGTTCACAACACAAACAAATACAAAAACGCTCTGAAAAAGTTCACAACACAAACAAATACAAAAACACGCTGAAAAGTTCACAACACAAACAAATACAAAAACACGCTGAAAAAGTTCACAACACAAACAAATACAAAAACACGCTGAAAAAGTTCACAACACAAACAAATACAAAAACGCACTGAAAAGTTCACAACACAAACAAATACAAAAACGCTCTGAAAAAGTTCACAACACATGCAAATACAAAAACGCACTGAAAAGTTCAGAACACAAACAAATACAAAAACGCACTGAAAAGTTCACAACACAAACAAATACAAAAACGCTCTGAAAAAGTTCACAACACATGCAAATACAAAAACGCGCTGAAAAAGTTCACAACACAACCAAATACATAAACGCGCTGAAAAAGTTCACAACACAACCAAATACAAAAACGCACTGAAAAGTTCACAACACAAATAAGAAAACGCACTGAAAAAGTTCACAACACAAACAAATACATAAACGCGCTGAAAAAGTTCACAACACAACCAAATACAAAAACGCACTGAAAAAGTTCACAACACAAACAAATACAAAAACGCTCTGAAAAAGTTCACAACACAAACAAATACAAAAGCGCACTGAAAAAGTTTACAACACAAACAAATACAAAAACGCTCTGAAAAAGTTCACAACACAAATACAAAAACGCTCTGAAAAAGTTTACAACACAAACAAATACATAAACGCACTGAAAAAGTTCACAACACAACCAAATACATAAACGCGCTGAAAAAGTTCACAACACAACCAAATACAAAAACGCACTGAAAAGTTCACAACACAAATACGAAAACGCACTGAAAAAGTTCACAACACAAACAAATACATAAACGCGCTGAAAAAGTTCACAACACAAACAAATACAAAAACACGCTTAAAAGTTCACAACACAAACAAATACAAAAACGCTCTGAAAAAGTTCACAACACAAACAAATACAAAAACACACTGAAAAAGTTCACAACACAAACAAATACAAAAACGCACTGAAAAGTTCACAACACAAACAAATACAAAAACGCTCTGAAAAAGTTCACAACACATGCAAATACAAAAACGCACTGAAAAGTTCAGAACACAAACAAATACAAAAACGCACTGAAAAGTTCACAACACAAACAAATACAAAAACGCTCTGAAAAAGTTCACAACACATGCAAATACAAAAACGCACTGAAAAGTTCACAACACAAACAAATACGAAAACGCGCTGAAAAAGTTCACAACACAACCAAATACATAAACGCGCTGAAAAAGTTCACAACACAACCAAATACAAAAACGTACTGAAAAGTTCACAACACAAATACGAAAACGCACTGAAAAAGTTCACAACACAAACAAATACATAAACGCGCTGAAAAAGTTCACAACACAACCAAATACAAAAACGCACTGAAAAAGTTTACAACACAAACAAATACAAAAACGCTCTGAAAAAGTTCACAACACAAACAAATACAAAAGCGCACTGAAAAAGTTTACAACACAAACAAATACAAAAACGCTCTGAAAAAGTTCACAACACAAACAAATACAAAAACGCTCTGAAAAAGTTTACAACACAACCAAATACAAAAACGCACTGAAAAAGTTCACAACACAAACAAATACAAAAACACGCTGAAAACGTTCATAACACAAGCACATACAAAAACGCACTGAAAAAGTTCACAACACAAACAAATACAAAAACGCTCTGAAAAAGTTCACAACACAAACAAATACAAAAACACGCTGAAAAGTTCACAACACAAACAAATACAAAAACACGCTGAAAAAGTTCACAACACAAACAAATACAAAAACACGCTGAAAAAGTTCACAACACAAACAAATACAAAAACACGCTGAAAAAGTTCACAAACAAATACAAAAACACGCTGAAAAAGTTCACAACACAAACAAATACAAAAGCGCACTGAAAAAGTTCACAACACAAACAAATACAAAAACACGCTGAAAACGTTCATAACACAAACAAATACAAAAACGCTCTGAAAAAGTTCACAACACAAACAAATACAAAAACACGCTGAAAAAGTTCACAACACAAACAAATACAAAAACACGCTGAAAAAGTTCACAACACAAACAAATACAAAAACACGCTGAAAAAGTTCACAACACAAACAAATACAAAAACACGCTGAAAAAGTTCACAACACAAACAAATACAAAAGCGCACTGAAAAAGTTCACAACACAAACAAATACAAAAACGCACTGAAAAGGTTCACAACACAAACAAATACAAAAACGCGCTGAAAAAGTTCACAACACAAACAAATACAAAAACGCGCTGAAAAAGTTCACAACACAAACAAATACAAAAACGCGCTGAAAAAGTTCACAACACAAACAAATACAAAAACACGCTGAAAAAGTTCACAACACAAACAAATACAAAAACGCACTGAAAAGTTCACAACACAAACAAATACAAAAACGCTCTGAAAAAGTTCACAACACAAACAAATACGAAAACGCACTGAAAAAGTTCACAACACAAACAAATACATAAACGCGCTGAAAAAGTTCACAACACAACCAAATACATAAACGCGCTGAAAAAGTTCACAACACAACCAAATACAAAAACGCACTGAAAAGTTCACAACACAAATACGAAAACGCACTGAAAAAGTTCACAACACAAACAAATACATAAACGCGCTGAAAAAGTTCACAACACAACCAAATACATAAACGCGCTGAAAAAGTTCACAACACAACCAAATACAAAAACGCACTGAAAAGTTCACAACACAAATACGAAAACGCACTGAAAAAGTTCACAACACAAACAAATACATAAACGCGCTGAAAAAGTTCACAACACAACCAAATACAAAAACGCACTGAAAAAGTTCACAACACAAACAAATACAAAAACGCTCTGAAAAAGTTCACAACACAAACAAATACAAAAGCGCACTGAAAAAGTTTACAACACAAACAAATACAAAAACGCTCTGAAAAAGTTCACAACACAAACAAATACAAAAACGCTCTGAAAAAGTTTACAACACAAACAAATACATAAACGCACTGAAAAAGTTCACTACACAACCAAATACAAAAACGCACTGAAAAAGTTCACAACACAAACAAATACAAAAACACGCTGAAAACGTTCATAACACAAGCACATACAAAAACGCACTGAAAAAGTTCACAACACAAAGAAATACAAAAACGCTCTGAAAAAGTTCACAACACAAACAAATACAAAAACACGCTGAAAAGTTCACAACACAAACAAATACAAAAACACGCTGAAAACGTTCATAACACAAGCACATACAAAAACGCACTGAAAAAGTTCACAACACAAAGAAATACAAAAACGCTCTGAAAAAGTTCACAACACAAACAAATACAAAAACACGCTGAAAAAGTTCACAACACAAACAAATACAAAAACACACTGAAAAGTTCACAACACAAACAAATACAAAAACGCACTGCAAATAGCACATACCAAGCCCGGCGATCTCAAGCACCTTCTTGATGAAATGAATGATGATGCTTATGATCATGATGAGGCTACTTTTAGAATTAAATTAATATTTTAGGAAGCTCAAACGAGAATAAACCTCATTGGTGACACAGCACATTTGAGCTTGAACTTTAAATTGATTTAAAAATATGTTAAAATAGAAGATAGGTCATTTAAATTGTAATAATATTTCACATTACTGTTTTATCTTTACCTTACTTCTTTCTTCTTCTTCTTCTTCTTCTTCTTTTTATCAAATAAACGCAACCTTGGTGACAGATGCATCTTACAGACGCATTTTCAGCCAGAATTTTAATACTGGTGCATCCCTAAAATAAAGCCAGTTACTGAAATATTTATGTTGACAATTTTGTTTAACTAAAGCATTATATAATACATTGCATACATAGTTAATGCTTAAAAAAACTGTACAGTTCAATGCACATCTGGCAAGGCAACAATTGTTTGTGTTTTGATGCATTCCTGGTGTACTGATGGAGCACACTAGGTTGTTTGTGCATACAAATATATCCAGTATCTCATTGGCATCTCAAAAAAAGGGAAAACAAAAAGGTGTGCAAGTCCATCTGTCTGAAAATGTGCAGCACTGGGTGTCAGTCCAGACTCCACATAGAAGGATGTGCTAGAGCAGTGACCATTGCAGCTGCGACTGCCTCTCACTTGTTTTGGCCATTTGTGTTCTGCTTGGCTGAAATGACTGATATAATCATCTGCGATGTGCACTGACATGGCAGACAGCTCTCTCCAATGAATGAGAGAATGAGAGAGCCTCACATCGAGCCATAATGGCAGGTGATGAGTTGCTCATGCTGGTTCAGAATCACTCAGGTTGTCTTGGTGTGCTTAATGAAAGCAGAACATTTTGTTTGTCTGTCTTTATTTCCTAATATCCATAAGCGTAAAGCAAAAGAAAAAAATGCTTTCAGTGTTTTCATGTACAAATCTTCAGAGAGATGAGCTTAAAATGAGGATAAAGAAGGCCTTCCCTGTGATCTGACTGGGAGGTCTCAACATGCACAACAAAAAATGTACCTTCTCAACCATGTCATAAAGTTAGATGCGGCTTTTAGAAACTCTCTTTCGACTTTCCACTAATCGAAAGTGACGCTGCTGTTTTTCTGGCTGTTGTAATCTCTGTTCTGCACTCCTGAGAAGGGTGAGATAGAAAAAAATAACAAACGCAGAGCGTGATTGTGCGGGCGGTGGGAGCAACGCTGGGCCACTGAAAATGGCAGCTGTCAAGGCAAGCTGACAGGGAGAGGAACTCGCGCAGGCCCTTGCTGTCTGAAGACTTTGTCACATTGCAGTAGAAACCTCAAGGAGTTCAGAGGAGATGTGTGGTGGCAAGCTTGTCATATTTATTAAGGAGATATTTCCCCAACATGTGAACTCATGTGTGACCACCTAAGTAATTGCATTTAAAGGAGGAATTTCTTTTCCAGTTTGTGCTACTGTTAAGGGAATCTTTGGTTGCATCATTTTGCAGTGTTTGTGTATGTGTATTTTTATATAGAAGTTCAGATCCCCTATACAACTCACAAATTAATTGAGTTGAATTAGTGATAAAAGTGTCTCACAGTGTACCAAAATGCTTGATTAATCAGTTGAACTGAAAGCAAGAACCAGTACATTGCTGTATATGCACTCACATGACAGCGCTATACATTTCAGAATGCGGTAAAGTGCCCAGGGCAAATGTAACTGGAGCATGTACTGTGTAAGAATACAAATACAAATTTCTTTTGTATTACGTCAGCTAGTGAGTCATGAACTTATTTCTTCCCAAGTGTAATTCCTCAAAGGGATTTTTTTAATGTATTGCAACATTTACTTACCGTAAAATTTACAACATTTATGACTGTGAGAATTCCATTTTACACATTTTGTAACCCCACTTCAAATGACTTATTAGAGTGACTGATGCTGTCTTATTAATTGTATTTATTGTTTATTGATTGGGCATCCACATCTGCCTAAGAATATAGTGTTACATATTTAATCATGCAGGCTATATTTTTTACAAGTGCCTTGTGAAGGAAAATAAGGAGGTAAAAAAAAATAGCCTGCACCTTGTTTGTGTACACCGCATTCCAAATTATTATGCAAGTGACATATCAGTAAGATTTCAGTAGAATAAACATTCAGATTTTAGTTTTTCTAAGAAAATGTATGTTTGTTTATTTTTAGATAACTGGTATCAATCTCAGCCAAAATAATTTGCCAGGTCTACTTAGGTCTATGGAAACTCTACTTAGAGGTTGTTTAAGCAAGTCACAGTTCTCATGCAATATGGAGAGGAAGAAAGATCTTTCTGAAGATGAAAAGCATGATATGGTTCAATGTTGTGCAAAAGGCATGAAAACAACTAATATTTTGTGAAACTAAATGGAGATTATCAAATTATCATAAGATTTAGAGTGATTTAGAGCACACAATGATGTGCACACTTTTGCACATCATTACACCATTTCATGCTTTTCATCTTCAGAAAGATCTTTCTGCCTCCCCATATTTCATGAGAACTGTGACTTGTTTAATAATGTGGAACAACCTCTAAGTAGGGTTTCCATAGACCTGGCAAATTATTTTGTCTGAGATTGACCAGTTATCTAAAAATATCAGTTATCTAAAAAGACATAAAAGACATAAAAAAAAAAAACATTTTCTTAGAAAAACTAAAATCTAAATGTTTATTCTACTGAAATCTTACTGATATGTCACTTGCATAATAATTTGGAACGCAGTGTATGAGTGCAATTTTTGTGGTGTGTTTATTGCTGTTGTTTATGCACTAGTGCCTAGGAGACTTTTTGTGATGTGATGGAGATGGAAAAAGTAAAGATAGCTGGAGTAGAACACTGACATTTATCTACAGAGCTCTGGACAGGAAATTGAACAAACAATCAGGAGAAGCAGGTGTCATTTGATGGACAAAGCTGCCAGCACAGGCTGCTTGTCAAGAGAGTAAACAAAGAGAGAGGAAATGACATATTCAAATTGTGCTGAGAGACAGATTTTAATTTGCTTGTTCTCTGACTCCTTTCAACTGCTGTTCACTGGGCAGAGAGGTGACAGATCTGGTGCTGGTATGGTTCACCAAATTATTTTATAAATGTTTATAAAGAAGAGATGAGGCTAGTTTTTGGGAATATTTGCAGGGTTTGTTTGTGAAAATCAATTTCTGTATAGGCACAAACCTTAAAGGGTAGTTCACCCAAAAATTAAATTTCTGGCATTAATTACTCACCCTCATGTCGTTCCACACCCATAAGACATTTGTTCATCTTCGGAACACAAATTAAGATATTTTTTGATAAAATCCGATGGCTCAGTGAGGCCTCCATTGATAGCAATTTAATTTGCACTTTTAGATGCCCAGAAAGCTAAAAGACATATTTAAAACTGTTCATGTGACTACAGTGGTTCAACCTTAATGTTACGAAGCGACCAGAATACTTTTTGTGCGCCAAAAAAAAAAAAAAATAACAACTTTATTCAACAATTTCTTGTGATGGGCAATTTCAAAACACTGCTTCATGAAGCTTCGAAGCTTTACAAATCTTTTCGAATCAGTGGTTCGGAGCATATATCAAACTGCTAAAGTCATGTGATTTCAGTAAACGAGGCTTTGTTACTTCATAAGTGTTTCGAAACATTTTGAAATTTCAATGGTTCACCAAACAAGGAAGTGTGTGGGGGACTGGAGTGTTCTCGATTGGGTTTGAATCCTGGTCAGAACAGTGTTTTGCTATAAAAACTCATGCAAATAAACACCTTTTACAAACCCATTGCAAATGTTTTATTGAAAGTAAAATCTATAAATCATATAATAACATTGAATATCGAGTGTCTTCTTTTATCAGTTTTTTTGTTTGTTCCATGGATGGCTCAGCTAAACAGGGGATTAACTACTATTATTCTTTTTAATTATAGGCTGTCTAATTAAAATGTCTACAAATGTATAAAACTAATCAGAGATCAGGTAAAACCTACTTGATTTATGGGTTCACAGAGATCATCACCCCCCAGTGGTGAACCATTGAAAAAAAAGTCTTTTTTTTGGTGCACAAAATGTATTCTCGCCGCTTCATTACATTAAAGGTGCCAACGAAAGTTTTTTTTTTAACAAGATGTAATATAAGTCTAAGGTGTCCCCTGAATGTGTCTGTGAAGTTTCAGCTCAAAATACCCCATAGATTTTTTTTTATTCATTTTTTTAACTGCCTATTTTGGGGCATAATTAGAAATGCGCCGATTCATGTTGCGGCCCCTTTAAATGGTCACACGCTCCGCCCACGGAGCTCGTGCTTGCCTTAAACAGCGCATAAACAAAGTTTACACTGCTAATATAATCCTCAAAATGGATCTTTACAAAGTGTTCGTCATGCATGCTGCATGCATGCGTTGGATCATGTGAGTATAGTATTTATTTGGATGTTTATATTTGATTCTGAATGAATTTGAGGCTGTGCTCCGTGGTAACGGCTAATGCCACACTTATAAAGAATGAAGTTGTGTTTATGAATTATACAGACTGCAATTGTGTTTAATAATGAAAATAACGATGGCTCTTGTCTCCGTGGATACAATAAGAAACAATGGTAACTTAAACCACATTTAACAGTACATTAGCAACATGCTAACGAAACATTTAGAAAGACAATTTACAAATATCACTAAAAATATCATGTTATCATGGATCATGTCAGTTATTATTGCTCCATCTGCCATTTTTCACTGTTGTTCTTGCTTGCTTACCTAGTCTGATGATTCAGCTGTGCACATCCAGATGTCCTGCCCTTGTCTAATGCTTTGAACACGAGCTGGCATATGCAAATATTGGGGGCGTACACCCCGACTGTTATGTAACAGTCGGTGTTATGTTGAGATTCGCCTGTTCTTCGGAGGTCTTTTAAACAAATGAGATTTATATAAGAAGGCGGAAACAATGGAGTTTGAGACTTACTGTATGTCATTTCCATGTACTGAACTCTTGTTATTTAACTATGCCAATATAAATTCAATTTTTAATTCTAGGGCACCTTTAAGGTTGAACCACTGTAGTCACATGAACTGTTTTAAATATGCCTAGCTTTCTGGGCATTGAAAGTGCAAATTAACTTGCTGTCAATTGAGGCCTCACTGAGCCATCGGATTTGATCAAAAAATATCTTAATTTGTGTTCCGAAGATGAACGAAGGTCTTGCAGGTGTAGAATGACATGAGGGTGAGTAATTAATGACAGAATTTTCATTTTTGAGTGAACTAAACCATTAATTACTTACCCTCATGTCATACCAAACCCATAAGACCTTCGTTCATCTTCGGAACACAAATTAAGATAATTTGATGAAATCCGAGATGTGTCTGAACCACACATAGGCAGTAATGTCATTGCACATTTCAAGGCACAGAAAGATACTAAAGACATTGTTAAAATAGTCCACGTGACTGCAGTGGTTCAACCTTAATTTTCGGAAGCGACGCAAATATTTTTTGTGCATTAAAATTGTAGGCACAGTGCAGCGCTGCCAGGCTCTACGTCAGAATGCCGGTTTAGAACAACCGATGCAGCACAACAAATATGTGTGATACTGACACAGGAGCAGGCCAATACAAATCAAACAGGCAGCTTTTTTTCCCAGAAACAACTAAAACCATATTATATAAATAATTTCTTTTTACACTGCAATTTAACAGAGAAAATGCAATAGCCGGATCAGGATGTGTAGTAGTATCTCACTCTTGCCACGCACGTCCAAGCGCTCTCCTCTTCCGACATCTTTTACCTGCTCTGATTGAGTCCTTTTTACAGGTCAATCCTCATGAACCCAGCCCTGTCTGCTTTGATTTTCCCCTGTTCAGTCCTACTTGGGCACGTTCACGGACGCCTGCTCCACGTAGAAGAGGAAGGACGAGCAGGCACTCTGCAGAATCCTCTCATTAAGATGACAGGCCCAACCATGGCAACAATTAACTCCATTCAGCCACAATTCATCCCCCTTTTCAGGGTGCAGTGAATAGATGAGAGGAGACATGCAGGTCAGACTTAACTGAGTGTTAGCCTCACAGATAATCTGAGGTACTGACGGGACGAATGACACTGATGGAGGTCTGTCTGCAGCATACCCAACAGGATATCCCATTTCTGGGATGATCTGGCCATGGGGTGCACTGGGACTTCCTGGTGATCTGTTCAACTTATGTGCTGTCAAAACAAATTTGATATGAAGTAATTATAGATTTAAAGATTTGTCCCATGCAGTACGGGCCAAGTTTATCAAATAAAATAACAAGATAAATTTGCCCCTAATACCTAGTTATTGAAAACACCTTATCATCCTGATTATGAATTATTTGAACTTATGATCATATTGCAATACTCTGCACTATACACTTAACTGTGTAAACATTTAAAATTACATTAACATTATTAATAAATATTAATATGTTCACAGATCCATCCTGCACATAGCAAAGAATCAGGGGGTTTGATACCAAAAAGATGTTTCTTTGCATGCATGTGTGAATCTACAGTATATACCTTTGTTTTTGGCTGTTGTTTACTGTTTTACAGGAGAAGAAATATTGCCTGAAATGATGGATACCTTTGTGTTTTTTTTTGTTTTTTGTTATGGACTCCTCTGATAATGAGTTTCAACACCTCAGTGCATTTCACAATTAGTTGAATTGTTTTCCCTGTCATTTCCAATTATTCTTACCACTAATATGTCCATGACAAACCAACGGAATAGAACTTCCAACATTCCGATGAAATTTTCAGTACATCACCATAATCAAGCATGTAAAACACAAAGAGTGTTTACACTACCATACCACTTCAGATCCATCATCTGGATATATAACAATTATTGATATAATTCAAGTTAATTAGGAAGATTTGACTGTGTTTGATTCACTGCCTTATTAAAAATTCATGGTAGTTTATGATGGTTTCTGCAACTCAAAGCATGATATTATATATTTTTGCATAACTTTGCATAACTCCATCATTAAATTACATTTGTTTTCAAAAGTTGTAATCAAAGTAAATGCAAAAAAAATAAAAATAAATGCTACATTGGTATGTTGGTAATTATGGCAAAAGTGAATGAAACTTAAACAGTTGTGTCTTGTCATGGTGGTGCAGTAGAAAAGCAGACACTGCTAACAGACCTCCAAATAAATATTCCCAGAGGCTTATTATTTTTAATAATATTAATATTATTATAACATTTATTGACTTAGCCGACGCTTTCATTCAAAGCAATTTGCAAATGAGGAATATATAAATAGATAATCTAAAGAATTATTATTATTACTATAATTATTATAACAAGAAGAAGAAGAAGAAGAAGAAGAAACACCTCTCCTTGCTAAAAAAGCTTTCTGACCTGGAGACTTTCTGAATCAAACACCATAGCAAAGTCAGTAGCGTGTTTACCCACCACGCAAAACACGAAGTTGCTTGGGGCCGCGCGGGCTTGGTGGGCCCCCGCGAGCCTGGTGGGCCCCCGTGACTTCTCTTCTCGCTGTAGCACCTCGTTTCAAAAGAAGCAGCAGCCTGAAGTGCACGTGAACTGATCCTCTCCTCCGTTTTAATACCAGTTACAGCGCGAAATAAACATTAAAGGTGCCCTAGAATCAGAATTTGAATTTACCTCGGCATAGTTAAATAACAAGAGTTCAGTACATGGAAAAGACATACAGTGAGTTTCAAACTCCATTGTTTCCTCCTTCTTATGTAAATCTCATTTGTTTAAAAGACTTCCGGAAAATATGCGGATCTCAACATAACACCGACTGTTACGTAACAGTCGGGATCATTAATATGTATGACCCCAATATTTGCATAATGCCAGCCGATTCGACGCATTAGACAAGGAAAGGCAGTATTTACGTCTGGATCTGTGCACAGACAAGGTAAGCAAGCAAGAACAACAGCGAAAAATGGCAGATGGAGCAATAATAACTGACATGATCCATGATAGAATGATATTTTTAGTGATATTTGTAAATTGTCTTTCTAAATGTTTCATTAGCATGTTGCTAATACTGTTAAATGTGGTTAAAGTTACCATCGTTTCTTACTGTATTCACGGAGACGAGAGTCGTTGCTATTTTCATTTTTAAACACGTGCAGTCTGTATAATTCATAAACACAACTTCATTCTTTATAAATCTCTCCAACAGTGTAGAATTAGACGTTAGCCACAGAGCATAGCCTCAAACTCACACAGAATCAAACGTAACCATCTAAATAAATACTTTACTCACATAATTCAAAGCATGCATGACGAACATCTTGTAAAGATCCATTTGAGGGTTATATTAGCTGTGTGAACTTTGTTTATGCAATGTATAGTCGAGAGCTCGTGGGGCAGAGGGAGCGCATCTCTTAAAGGGGCCGTGCTGAAAAAATCAGTGCATAGTTAATGATGCCCCAAAATAGGCAGTTAAAAAAATTAATAAAAAAAATCTATGGGGTATTTTGAGCTGAAACTTCACAGACACATTCAGGGGACACATAGGACTTATATTACATCTTGTAAAAAAACAATCTAGGGCACCTTTAATGAATATTTAAAGGTATGTTAAACGATACAGTACAATTTACCGAAATCCGTATCATGTCTTGTGTAATCACTCAATCGGTGTTTTAAGCGTGGAAAGACGTTAATAAAACAGCTTGTAATAAACAAACAAACATAACGTCACATTTACCTCAGAACAAACATATTCAGTGACCTTAAACTCATTAGTCAGCTAAAAAAATTAACTCTAGAGAAGAGCATTTAGCTAAATATATGCACGATATTACATATTAATAATATTTTTTAATGTTCTTTAATAATGCATGTTTGAATAAATCCATCAAGTTGACAGCCACCATTTAAATGTTTATATTTCAAAAAACGAATTGGAGAAGAAATCATTTTAAAGTTAGTAGGCTTATTATAACTGTATTATTATAAAAATGTCCTTAAGTGTAATTAAAGTTTGTATACAAATCAGTTCATTTTAACCTTCAATATTAATGTAGTACCAACTAATCCCTATGATGACAGCCTGGCAGGAAATGGTGCAAAACAGAAAACAAAGTCCAAACATGATGATATTGTGACATACTGACAAGCCTCATTACATGTAGCCTAGATCAGATGCATACTATATGCATTAGTGAGTGTGGTGGTGCTTATGGGGTGTCACTCTGGGACGGGTGAGTGGGAGGGAAAAATCAAAGAATACTCAATACAAAAAACTAGACCCCCTCTCCTGAACGTGATCGCGGGGCCCCCTCCAGGAGATTTGCTTAGGGCCCCCAATACCTAAACATGCCCCTGAGCAAAGTTATATTAATAATAGTTAATACCAAGTTAATAACAGAAATACAGTTATAGACAACAATGACATTTTTTTTTTTTTTTTTTTTTTTACACAAGGAAACATATTTTTATATATAGCCTAGATATAAAGCCACAGATCATGTTGTGAAGCAAAATCATATAGATTGTCATAAAACAGGAAGTGACATATATGGTTTATATAAATTAGCTTATCTCTGCTTCGTTTCTTCAAGCTCAATCTCTCTTGATAATTTAACAAATTTGGAGTGAATGTATTGCCATCAGGGCTCATTTAACACACATAAAAAATTCCTCACGCAGATCACACAAAACATGACTCAAGGCCATATCTTGCCACATACAGGAGTTACACAGTGCTTGTCTGTTTACTGTCTGCAATCAAAATGCAATCACTGTAAAACAGAGCGTCCCTACTAAATGCAATCAGTATCCCACAGAAAAGAAAGCAGTCTAGCTTTTATAGTTCTGTTCAAATATACATCCTGTTTGAGGATCACTTGGGTGTGTGCGCTCGAGCCAAACGGCATTTTGACCTCAACGCTGTTGAACATCTGGGCGGACGCACATGCGCACCATAAACTAGGTGAACTAACGTTACCCGAACTCGCAAGCAACTTTTCAAACAATTAGTCTGCCTTTTTTCCTGTCATTAGTCGCAGTGACACCAGCCAGTTTGTTTTAGGTGTGGCGTAAAACGGATAAGTGAAGAAATCAGATGTAGTGACGTTGCTATGTTTCACAGGAAGAAGTTGAACTTTTCTGCAACGCTATAAAGTGGAGTATGTTGCACCAGACCGGAGGACACAGCGCTGTTGTTTTGAAACTGACATCGATTTTATGTCACTTCATATAAGAAAACGCCATTCAAGTCGGTTATAGGACCATTCTTATGATTTTTATCCCGCGGATGCATAACTCATCATGACAAAGGAAACTCTCTGGACCGTGGCAACCACGGCGACGCTTTTCTTCTGTTTATGTTTTTCATCTTTTAAAGCTGAAAGCCCTTCTTGTCACGGAGCCTACGACCTTTACTTTGTTTTAGACCGGTAAGTACTTGGAAATTTAAATGTTGCTCTGAAAGTCCTCAAGACAAAATATATCATCTATGTATACGCATAGAGTTATTGTTAATTGGGTTGTGTATTGTTTACACAATACATTATAGCCTCGTTTGTAGTTAAAGGTGTGAATAAGGTCCAAAAACTGTCGGTGTCAGCTATTCCACAGTTTGACCTGATTTTACATGTGTGTCAGTCAGACAATACTGGCGACCAGCATCATCCAGGGGCCACACAGCAAAACACTTGGCTGGAATAAAGACTTTTTTGTGTTTTACACTATTTACATATGTCTTTTTGTATATGTAATAGATGCACACTAGTTCAAGAAGACTATCTAATGTCTTCTAATAGATGGATGCAAGTTCAAGATGACTATCTCTCTCTTTCTCTGTCTCTCTGTCTGCCTGTCATCTGTATCTGTAATGTTTCATATTAAATTACACCCCTTTGAGAATAGTTGTTGGCCCCAGTGCAGTCCACAGGATGATGGTGCAGATATGCTCTTTTCAAAGCACTGAGAGCAGCACAGAACTAGCCAGGCATAATGTCCGGTCAAGACCAGCAGATCCGGCCTTGAGTGTCTGTCGCTGGAATGAAACTTCCCATCACGCCTCCAGATCGTTCCTTATATTAGTTGTGGTTTGATGTTCTCTGATGGTCCCACTAAAGCTTATCTAGAGTCTCTGACCTTGGCTTGAGACAAGGAAGAAGACAATGCATAAAAAATGATTTTCTAATTACCTATCGCTTGTGTTTTATGTTCTCAGCACATGCAGTGCACTATAATTATTAGTTCAATTACCTTGTAGCTATTACATCAAGGGCACATTTTACACACTTTTCTCATTAAAGACACTGCATTGCATTGAGGTTAATGTTGCAGAAGTCCACTTCCACTTGAACTGATTCATGGATTTTTGAGATTGTGAGATGTACAGATTTCTCAATAATAATCAATATCATTATGAAATCGTCTCAGTTTCAGTATATCTACAGTTGCATACTGGCTATGCATTTATTGATGGCTCCGTTTGATGCATTTATTGATAGCTCTGGCTTTTGAGTCCTAGCTTGGCAAAAGTTGTGTGTTCATTGTTACCCATGCATCCATTTGCTTGGGAGTTAACATAATATAGTAACCTCCTGCTAAATGTCTTAAAATGTAAAAATTGTTTGTTGTACTCATCAGCCTGGGTAGCGTTTCCCAAAAGCATCATAAGCCTAAGTTGATCGTAGCTCCATTGGTTTCAATGGAGCTACGATCAACTTAAGCTTACGATGCTTTTGGGAAACTCTGCCCAGGCTGTTATTTGACCATTTTTGAGGCTATCAGCGATGGTTAATAACCAAGTTCTCTTGGCCAGTTAACATGTGCCAGTTCCATTATCTACCAACATCCTTGTCAATAGACACTTAACAATTTCTATTTTGAAATTACACTACCATTCAAAAGCTTGGGGGTCAGTAAGATTTTTATTATTTTTTTTTTGCTTCTGTTTAGCAAGGATGAATTACATTGATTAAAGTATATTAATTTTTGTACTTTCTATTCATCCAAATGTTGCACAAATATTAAGCAGCACAACCGTTTTCAACAATGTTAATAATAAGAAATGTTTCTAAAGCACCTATATCAGCATTGACATTAGCCTTTGACCAATAGTTTTATGTTTGGCGTTGGAATGATGTAATGTTTTCAGGACTGAGTGCTGCTGGGAATTGAAGTGGTCAGCAGTTGTAATGAAGTGTCTTGACTCAGTTTGTTGTGTGTTGTATATGACTCCCATCATTTTTCTGAGAAAGCGTTAACACTGAAGTGTAGCTGACTCAGCCTCTTTGCCACAGTGTAATCAAGAGCACAACTCTTACAATAACCACATGAAGACATTGACTTAAAGGTTTATGTATAATTGCCTCAAGCTTTTTTTTTTTTTGGAGTTTGGTTCTTTTTAGTGCTGACATTGTTTTTTATGTGCTTCGTTACAGATCTGGAAGTGTTTCAACCGACTGGGGTCAGATCTATGACTTCGTCAAAAATCTTACAGAGAGATTTGTGAGGTAAATATCCTTGGGTTTTTTTCTATTTTTGATTAATGTTGAGTTTGTGTATTTTATGCTACCAAACAAGTCAGCTGTACAATAATGGTTCTAAATGTAACTCCCAATCCACCACATCAAAGGCAGTCATCCATAACAACTTGAATCAAAGCTAACTTGGCTACTCAGCAGCTACACATCCGGTTCCTAGATGGCCCTACATTCGGGGGGAAAAAACAAAACGTATAAAAAAAAAATCGCCAGATGAATGTGAACTTATGTAACGTTGACTCAATGTATGTGCCAGTACAGACGGTAGCGACCTAGCCAGAAGAAAGCAGTCTGCTTGAGAAAATAGCAAAGGGAGCAGGTGGGAGTGGGTGGCAAAGAGGCTCAGTCTTCTGGGCTGTGAGAATGGCCATTTGCACTGCAACCATCCAACAGCACACTTATCCCTCACACATGAAAGGAGAAGACGCAGCCAATGTACTTTAAGTCATGAGTGCAGGAAGACCAGTGCAGTCTGCCATAGACTTTGATGGTCTTCTGTTGTGCCATGTGGTCTGCACTGGCTCTTATAAGGTCCTTTTTTAAGCATTGAATGGACCTGCTGTATGAATATACTGTATATTTTAGGAATTATCTTGAAGAGCTGTGTGAAGGGTTCGTGTGTTGTTTTATGGTGTAATAAGGGACCAGACCAAAAGATGACACAAGTAGATTACAACACGTCTTTATATCTTCAGGAACATTCAAGGTCATTTCCTTTTCAGGACAATTATTCATTCACGCAGGGTATTGTAATATACCATTTGGCAATTCATTGGTGTATTTATCACTCTTTTAGCTTGTGAAATATTCAGTCCCCCTGCCTGTTCTACATTTGATTTTGGTTACCAAAATTTGGCTGCTTGAACACATTTGGATGTTCTCCCTGAGTATCTCATGTGGGGGATGGTTGTGGATTGGATGTCATTCTGAGTGAGAAAAAGCAGCACCTCTCCTTATGCTTAGTCCTGAGACCTGACTCCAAATGTGTAGAGGAACCCAACATGTTCCTCTGCTGTATCAGCTTTCGTGACAGAAGGTTGTGAAAAAGACCAACTGCTTCATTGAAATGTACTTGTCATAATCAGCTATATATTTGTTGTCAAATTATGTGTCAGTTCTCTCTGAGAAAAAGAAAATGCTGTTCCAATATCACTAAGACATAAATTCCCTGGTTTTTGTAAACCAGCAGTTTTGTAAATGCATGACAGAATTAGTGTTGTTATTGTTAAAACTAAAAGCATTGAGTAAAACTGAAATAAAATAAATGTTATATGAAAAACTTAAACTTCATGAAAAATGAAATTCTTTAGTGGTACTATAAGTAATACTGGATAGCATGAACAAAGAAACATACTGTACCGGTAATGTCACTGTTGCACTATTTGAACTTGACATCCAAATGCACATCTTTATTGCATCAGTGTTTTCCAGAAAAGTTGTGTTGTTGTATGTTTGTCCTATTCGTATTGCGAAAGGTAGGAGGAATAAATATAGGAAGTGACAGGTATAAATATAATCACCAACAGGATGTCTGCATGAATCACTCATGGCAACCTGTTTCCTGTCTGTATATCAATTAATCACTTCCTTGGTCCAAGCAGAAGGGTTTTTTTCCAAGTCACAAGCTTTTATTAGCTAGTCACATTGGCTATCATTCTCATAAACCAACTCTGATGATTGCGTGAGGAATGGCATGATTGCATGAGGATGGCAAGACTTTCAACATCACAGGATTTCTCTGACAGCATCATTTGCACCAATGCTTGTATTTAGTATTATTATTAAAGTATAATGTAAGAAGTATTAGTCACTTCTGAAGAGCTTTTTTTTTTGCTGTGGTAAAAAAAAAGGAGATGTGTATAACTAGAATTTGCAGCTGTACTTGATTTTCCATTTGTCACTCATCCACAACGTTTTTTCCATTTTTCCCATATTTTTTTCATTCCAGTCCAAATATGCGAGTGTCCTTCATAGTGTTTTCATCAAGAGCAGAGATTGTGTTACCGCTCACTGGAGACAGGTATGGATTCATGCTTGCATAAAGTATTTACAGTCCCTATAGTGTAAGAAAGCTAGTAACACACCATGCGTTTGTGTTGTATAGTACATTAAAAATGAGTAAATATTTATGGTGTAAAGGTTTCCATCATATGTAGATTGGGTTCAATGGCTCACTTACACTGATCAGAATTTTCCTTGCTTTTCACTATCAGGGGAAAAATTAATAATGGCTTGAGGATTTTAAGTGAGGTCAGACCAGCAGGAGAAACCTACATGCATGAAGGAATCAAACTGGTAATATTTATTTATTTATTTTACTTTACATGAACAGTGGAATGGAATGTGCATTTTTAAAAAGAATTTATAAAAAACACAAAAGATTTTTTATGTTGTGAGGAGGACACAGAAGTGTATGAAACACTCAACACTAAAGTCTGCTTGACTGAATGTATTTCCTGTACTTTAGTCTTGTACTAGAATAAACAAAATAAAATGGTAAACTTTTTGGTTCCCCTCATGACCATGATAAGGCATAATTACATCTTTCTAAATAAACACACCACGTTCGGTGTCCTGAATCTGGGCTCAAAATGAGTTCTGTGTAAGTCTTTATTACAATGATCATCAAATTATATATATTTATATATACTGTGCATTTTTATCAATGTAGTTTTTGAGAAAATAGATACATTTCTATTGACACAACATTATAACACTTCCTTCTTTCCAGGCTCATGAACAAATGAAAGAACAGATAAAAAAGTCCTCTAGTATTATTGTGGCCTTGACTGATGGAAAGCTTGAAAAATATATCCATCAACTCACTAAGGATGAGGTGAGCTGGTGGCTACATGTAACATATTTTTATACTTTCATGGTAACAAAGAATTACATTTTTATGACTGTATGTTGTGTATATAGGCTGATATTGCAAGGAAGTATGGAGCTCGTGTGTACTGTGTTGGCGTAAAGGACTTTGATGAAGAACAGGTAATATTGGCATTCCTAGTGTGTATACTACATGTATGCACAGAATCCATGTGCAATTAACACTTAAAATGCTCGGGGTTTTGCAAAGTGGCCTGTAATTGCAGGACTGCTGCTCTTTTCCTGTTTCTGTAATGATGACAAACTGAGTTAAAGGAGAGGAAATGTCAGCACATTTTTTTTTCTTGCTTGGCTATCAGCCCTGTTATTATTATCTTTCTATTTGCCTGCCAACAGCTCGCCGATGTGGCTGATACCAAGGAGCAAGTGTTCCCAGTCAAAGGAGGCTTTCAAGCTCTCAAAGGCATCGTTAACTCGGTAAGTTCTCCATGCCAGGGGTACCCATCCCAAAAGGTGTGATACATGCCTCTGTGGTTTAGTCCAGGGGTTCTTAAAGTGGGCTTAATAAATTTAGGTCCCTATGATTTCCACAGTGTGGAAAATGTGTACGGAATCACGGAATCTAGTCATATAAATGGATTTTACAGTATAACGCGAATACAGAATGTCACAGAATTTGACCGATTTTGGATTAGTAGGACTGAACGCTTAATGAAATTGCAATATTCACTAGCATCTATGAATATTAAAGCTCAAAAAGACTGCTATTTCAATACGAAGTCTGCATGTTCTGGGCATCTCTGTATGAATGAGTGCCACAGATGAGCAGTTTCATGTACTCAAGCACGCAAGATGCTCTTGGTGTTTTCAGCGTGTGCATTCTCACTATTATATACATTAACGCATTGAACTAGAGTATACAAATTTCTGGGTATATTGTGTTCTTTGAAAATTGACATATTTTTGCAATTTAAAATTGGCTTCAGACAGATGCATGATGCTAAAACAATCCAGATCTGTTATTTAACTAAAGTAAAGCTTTAAAAAATGCTGTTTTGTAAAGCAACTTTATAGATTATAACTTTTGAAATCTCTAACATAACTTGGTTGTAATTTGTTCATAAAGGACTCTGCGAAACATTTATTTATTTTTTTTTATGAACATGCCAAAGTGTTTTTTTTTTTTTTTTTCCTTTTACAAGTCTGTTGACAATTCACTTGTCAAGTATTTTTCATTGCATGTTTGCCCCTTTATGTGCATAGAATTTACCGATGATGCGGTTTAACATTGTAAACATGTTACGAATACTGGACATCTTCTGCCATCAGTAAACCATCAACAGCTGAGTCCAGTGTTGTTGTACATGGGTGTGTTGTTTTGTGACCACGGGAATCGGTTTCTGGGATATTTTTCAGGTTTAGTCATGCAAGACAAAAGACAGGACCTCCTTGAAATTGATTTTGTCCAGAAAAGAGATATATTTATAAAAAAAAAAAAAAAACACCCTTCATCTCTTTACTTAGTTAGCTTGTTTGGCCAAATAGAGTTTCAGGCCCAGCAAAACACAAGCATTCTCTAGTGATTAGTAATCTTGGAGGCTGGGCTAGTTGGCCTCATGTTGCTCTCTGCTCAGATTTCCAGGATTTGAGATCATCTGTGCAGCTTTGCAGTCCGGGGCTAAAGTAGACTTAACAGAGATTTTGCAAAAAGCAAAAGCCTAAAGAATAGATTTAGCCAGACCTATTTTAATATTCCAAGAATGTTTTGATTGATGGCACAGAAAGTTTTTTTTTATATTTTGTGGCCATATCATGATATTGAATGATATGGTTGACTGGTGCATATCTACACTACTGTTAAAATGTTTGGGATCAGTAAGATTTTTTTTTTTTAACCTGAAAATGATCAAAAGTGACAGTAAAGACCTTTTTATAATGTTACAAAAGATCTCTATTTCAAACAAAAGCTGTTCATTTGAACTTATATTCAACAAAAGATGCTGCAAAAAAGGATAATATTGTCCACAAATATTTTAAGCAGCACTACGGAAGAGGATTAGGGCCAAGCAATTATATTAAAAAAAAAAACATCTTGAGATTAAAGTTCGAGAAAAAACTGTTAAATTATGAGAACAAATTCATTAAATTATGAGAAAAAAGTCATTAAATTACGAGAAAAAAGACGTTAAATTATGAGAACAAATTCGTAATTTAACTAATTTGTTCTAGTAATTTAACAACTTTTTTCTCATAATTGAATGACTTTATTCTCAACATTTTATCTCGACTTTTTTCGCGAAATGTAATGACATTTTTCTCATAATTTAACGAATTTGTTCTCGTAATTTAACAACTTTTTTCTCGTAATTTAATGACTTTATTCTCAACATTTTATCTCGACTTTTTTCTCGAAATTTAACAACTTTAATCTCGAGATGGTTTTATTTTTTTATTATTGCTTGGCCCTAATCCTCTTCCGTACAGCACAACTTTTTTCAACATTGATAATAATAAATGTTTCTTGAGCACCAAATCAGCATATTAGAATGATTTCTGAATGATCATGTGCTACTGTATATTATAATAAAATATAATAAAATAGAAAACAGTTATTTTAAATTGTAAAATTATTTCACAGTATTACTGTTTTTCCTGGAATTTTTTTTTTTATCAAATAAATGCAGCCTTGTTGAGCAAAAGAGATAAAAAATCATACCGACCCCACACCTTTGAATGGTGGAGCATATAATGAACAATAGTGTATATAACTCACATAACACTGACCTGTCCTGTATTGTAGGCAATTGCTATTGCTCAAACAGACAGAAAGAACTAAGCATGGTTTTCTGATTAAAAGCATAATATTGACCTAGTTGTGATGTGAAAGGGAACCATTTTGCAGTCAGATGAGGTCAAGAACATTTTCAGCCAAATTTGGAAGCAGTATTTGTAGTGCTAATTCTCACACCACTGACACCTCGTATACATCATACAGTGAAGTCATGGCAGTATCATGCTGTGGAGCTGTTAGAGAAGAATGTCAGAGCAAAATACTGGAGAATACTGAAGCTTTAAAAAACTCTCTCAGCAGGATGGTGATCCAAACACAAGTCCAAGTGAAAAAGGGTCAGTCCATTTAAGAATTTGTGGCACTTCAAGAATGTCATGATTAATCAGTCAGAATCAAGTTTTCTAGAGAGCTGTCTGATAATAATAGATGGATGGATGGAAGGATGGATGGATAATCTAAAGCTTTAAGTCTATTCCCATGTATAGACAACTGTCAGAGAAAATTCCTTGAAACGTCTTGCGATGAACCTCCCTTGTATTGTGCCAACTCATTAAAGAGCCATAAAGACCATCCTGAGTATTTTTCAGCCCTGACATTTAGTCAGTGTTCCTTCTCCTCTTTAATGATAGCAGAGTTTATCAGGTGTCATATTCAATCAGCCCATTTTATGCATGTCCTCCACTTCAGTCTGAAGCCTCATCTCCGCTGCAGGTGATTCGGAGGACCATATCTTTTTGTTAATGTTGTCTTTTTGCCCATTGTGTACAGAGATTTGCATAGTTTGTCCTCTGTTGATTTATGTGGATGATGGGAGAGGCGATGGTTGCCTCTCACAGGCCTGTTTATATGATAATGTCAGCCTGCGGTCTCTAATAGAGCTGAAGAGGAAAAATGGCACCGCATAATTTCCCCATAACGGCTGACACGGGTCTATCCCACACCGCACTGTATGTGATGCTCGTCTCATTGAGCTTGATTTGGCATAGCAAACATCCCCGGCGTGAATGCTAAAGACCCGGACACTGTGATAGCTGATATAGTGATTCAGCAGTGACAAATACTGATTTGAATACATTTTTTATCATACAGATCCTCAAGCAATCATGCACGGAGATCCTAACAGTGGAGCCGTCCAGCGTCTGCGTGAACCGTAAGCATTTCAAGGGTTTTTACAGCTATCAGGGTGGATGAAATTGCCTTTTTGTGTGTGTGTGTGTGTGTGCGCGCGTGTACGTGGTCGTTGATTTGGGTGAACGCCCAGGAGTGCTTCTCATTATGTCCTCATCTGGTTTACATACCACAGAGTCCTTTGACATTGTTTTAAGAGGGAATGGGTTCACGCTGGGGAAACAAACAGAAGGAGTTATCTGCAGTTTCATAGTGGATGGAGTTACTCACAGTAAGTATGATTATTCCACATATATTGACCTCAGTCTTACCCTTAAGCTTGATATGATGTTGCATAGATAAAGCCAAATGATGAAAGAAAGATTTTGTGTCTGTGACAGTCAGTTGTATCATACAGGAAGTGACAAGCTGGTCACACCTAAGATGCAGTGCACCTAAGTTGCAAGACGTTTTGTGGCTAAACTGTCACTTTAGGTTACTAAAGACAGAAAAAGATACTCAACTAGACCAACGAATATCTAAAGCAGTGGTTCTTATTAACCAGGGGTCCACTGGGGACCTCAGCAAACTTCCAAAAACTTCCATGAAATTATTTAAAGGCGCTCTATGTAAGTTTTAGACTGTACTAAAGCATAAAATACCATAATATGCTTACAGATATTTATTAAACATGCTGAGTTCACATATTTGTTTCTCTGAAAACCATTGCTACAGCCAGTTATTTTACTTTGAAATTTGCGTTCCGTGTCGGAATTTTTGTTTTTGTTTTGTTCTTTGCAAGACCGCACGTAGCCAATTTACCCAATAGTATTTCGCCACCCCGGGTTGCCAGTTGGTGGAAAGCGCATGCAGCGAATTGCAGCCATGGAAGCCAGCGAACAAAATGGGTCAGAGATCGCAGATTGTACCCGACCTAAAAAACCTCAGCTTTTTTATCTAAAAATCTCTATGAACGGGAGCATATTAAAACGCGATATCAACTCATCATAAATCAATAAATCAACTAATTATCTTACTGTGTGTAAGTCTCCTCGCCTTGCAATGTCAATTGATCTCGTTCCTGTTGCGTGTCTTCGAATTTGGCCTGCAGTACCCATTTCAACCACTAGCTGTCATTCTTACATAGAGCACCTTTAAATTAATATATTAATATAATTGCTATTATTAATACATTAAAACAATCTAACTTAACTAAAATACTCTGTTTATCCATTGCTTAACTTACGGAAAGACTAAATCATTGACACTCCCAGTTTCTGTTAATATATTATAGTTTTATATTATAAATCAAAAACATTGAGAACCTCTCATCTAGGGCTGCCCCCTAATAGTCGACTAACCGTCGACTTTAGATTTTATTAATCGGTTAGTCGCAGAAAAAAAAATCTCCACAGGAAGTGGCGAGGTCACGCATTCCTAGAGGCACAGATCATTAACTGCAGGAAATCAAAAAACATTCACCTATCATTTATCGATCTCAAATATGGCTTATCACTTGAAACATGTAAGTCGCAACTTTAGTCCATTCTCTTTAATGTTTGCCTATAGATAAATAGGCTGCTTTCCTCACAGACACAAGAAATATATCTATAGCTTGGAATGGCTACTTTTAAACAAGCCAATTCAAATGGAAAATAAATATTCTCGGATTATGTAATCCATATGAAACTTGCATATAGGCGCGTCCACTACTGTGGAGATGAGAGATGAGTCAGCATTGTTGACTTAATCTCTGCAGCCGAAAACACAGAAAACATTATCAATAAATTATTAAAATGTTTAGACAGTCTCCTTGCTGTTTTTTCACGACACATTCATAATCGTTACGTTTGCCGGTGCACTGTGGCAAGCTTTATGCATGTGTTTGAGCACTGATTAGGCTATGTATACATAAGATTAAAGGCTCATTATTATGATTTATGGCTTATTAATATAAATTAATTAGTCGACTAATGGCTTAAATGAACGACTAATGGTCGACTAGAAAAATCTTTAGTCAAGGGCAGCCCTACTCTCATCTAAAGCAACAATATTTTTGCGCTAAATTTTCTTAAAGGGATAGTTTACCCAAAAATTAAAAAATTCTGTCATTGACTCATGTCTCATCCTCATGTTGTTCCAAAGCTTATTCTATGAAACACAAATGAAGATGTTTTGAAAAATGTTTCTTAATTTTTTTTGTCCATACAGTGAAAGCCAAGGGGGTCCAAAACTATATTTGACACCACTGACTTTCATTGTGTGAAGACATTTTTCAAAATCTTCATTTGTGTTTCACAGAATAAAGTAAGTCATACAGGTTTGGAGCAACATGAGGGTAAGTAAATTGTCTTCATTTTTTGAGTGAACTATTCCTTTTACTGTGTATAACACTTATATATGTATGGATTTTCATGAGCAGTCACATGCTGTATGGTCACTATACTCCGCTCTTTAGTGCTGTCCCTATCAGACACTGAATGGTGTTTCATTTATGAGTGCAAAATCATTAGAAGACAGATCCACATATGGGATCCACATGTCACTGCTTTTGTAACCAGACAGGAAATACATGAATGTTGAATTCTGGGTGCCTTCAGCAGTGATGCGGCAAAGAAATCATTTTCAAATGGGATGGAAAAAAATGGCACTCTTCCCTAAACTTGACTGCACACGTCAGCAGTTCTAGTAAGCCTCTACGCCATGACGAATGGCCTGGCGGTACACATCTTGGGGGGAGTTTGTTCTCAAGCTAGTTTGGCAGCAGATCATAACACAATCAACTTTCTATTCATTTTTCAGAGGAAAAGCCTAGCAAGGTGATGGATAACTATGTCCTGTGTCCTGCTCCAGTGCTGTATTCAGTGGGACAGTGAGTATTTATGTTTCATAAAGCAGCAATTAAGATCTCCAGATGTACAGAAATCATGCACTGAAATCAATTAAATTTCAACCTCACCTAAACATACTTTGAGCTGCAACATTGTGACCTATTAAATTATCATGTGATATGCCAGCCTAAAATGTCATATTACAGCATTATGTTGACTGAGAGAAGCAGTGCCCTGTGTGGATCTGGGATTAGCTTTGAGCAGCTTGTGTGAAATTATGGTCCGACTTACCCAGGACGTTTGATCCCCTATACGTGGTCGCCATTCAAAAGGCTTGCTTAATTAACTCTTGGCTGGCAACTGTGACCCATTAAGTAGTTTGCTGCTATGAACGGCTAGTAAACACATCTGGTGGAGGGCTTTAAAAGGATGTGCGACAGATGCACCGATTCCCTTTTCCACGCTCCCATTTAAATAATTCACGATGCATTGACAATAGGCAACCACATAACACCTGCATCACGTCTGAGCGCTAGAAATTTCTCTCACTGTCTTTTTCTTCCACTCTCTGTCCGTTTCTACCTATCTGTCATGTTTGCATTCAGAAAACTGCCAATTTCTAGGTATTACACCTAGAAAACCAGTAGTTCATGTCATTTCATATTTGCAGACATACTGTATGTGAGTTATCCTGAGCAATCCTTGCTGGAACAGATCACTAGGAAATATCAAATAGTGTCTTTTTGGAGGCTTTTTGTAATTCAAAGGGTCTTTGTGGTTCAGTGACGTATCACCAGATATCAGGGTCTCATCTGCAACGACAGCTGTTGGTTCGTCAGACCAGGATCTAGGGCATCTGTCAGCCTGCCCATTAGCGCTGGCCGGCCCCGTCCCTTTGAGTGTTTGGCTGGAGGGGGTGAGGAACTTTTGTCTGGCAGCAGCATGTCCTCACCTGCGTTTTCACAACAACAGCGGAGTGAGAAAAATAACTGAGGGACAGACCTGACACCTGCCTGCAGTGCGAGTGGTGGAACGTGCCTCATCAATAATCAATCTGATCTGTCATGCCGCCATTTTAGTTCCATCTGCGTAGGGGGTGGGAAATATACCCAGTTAACATGGCAGCGCTGCCTCCACAAAAACTCCTCCTCTCACTCTGCTAGATGATTAAAAGATGGTTATTCTTTCCAAAATGAAAGGCAATGATGTACTGAATGGCTTATTTATTTTTGAATCAAAGTGTGATGTTTTTCATATTTGGATATGTCACATTGGATGTTTTTACCAGTGCTGGAAAGCTACTTGCCAAGCTTCAAGCCAATCATAATTTGAATTAGCTAATCTACAGTCAGTCTATTCTTGTGGAAAAGTAATTATACTACCATTCAAAGTCTGGGGTCAGTAAGATTTTGTAATGTTTTTCAAAGAAGTCTGACAAGGCTGAATTTATTTGATAAAAAAAAAAAAAAAAAAAACTGTAAAACAGTAATATTGTGAAAAAAATCACTGTTTAAAATGTTCTATTTGTATATAATATAAAATTAAATTTATTCTGGTGATGGCAAAGCTGAATTTTGAGCATCATTACTCTAGTCTTCAGTGTAAATGATCCTTCAGCAATTCAGAAATGCTGATTTAGTGCTCAAATAACATTTATTTTTATTATCAATTTTCAAAACATTTGTGCAGCTTAATATTTTTTTTTGTGGAAACTGATACTGCAGGATTCTTTGATGAATATAAAGTTCAAAAGAGCAACTTTTGTTTGCAATAGAAATTATTTGTAACATTAGAAATGTCTTTACTGTCGCTTCTGATCAATTTACTGCATCCTTGCTGAATAAAAATATGAATTTCTTTTAGAAAGTCTTACTGACCCCAAACTTTGGATTGGTATTGCATGCTACAAACTACTAACAAATGGCTTACCAAATTGGTTAAGGTGGCAATATGTTTTTAATTAATATAACTGATATCAGATTGTATAATGTGTATTTTGTATTTAGAGTAGTTTTAATCTGGTTAAAAAACAATTAGAAAATAAAATGAAAATTAGTAGTAGAAAATGTAGTACAGTAACCGCACACAGCCTGATTTAATTAAGAAAACTATATGTGAAAAGGATTTACAGATTTAACTTCTGAAAGTTAAGTCAGACATGCATGCCATCGTGCTACAGTCCGTCAGGACTGATGCATTTGCTAGGCCTTCAATAATGCAGGGTGTTCACTTTTATTTGAAAGGGAAGTTAGAAAGCCCTTAGTGACACCCGTGTCATCCCATTCAGCTAGCTACGTCACTTTCAGTCTCCATCAGCATGTGCTTTGTGACAAGGAATCAAACTCACACACCACTCTCAGTCTCTTGTGGTGCTATGAGGGGCCTTCTGTGATGGCAAGAGCAATTGTGCAATTGAGTTATTCTTCTGAACTTCTGTCACATTTTCTTCTACTTTGCATTTCTAGTCAAAAGAAAACCATACAATGAGGCAATCAGTTTCAGGAACAGCTTTGTATGTTTAGCATGGGATTCACCTGTTTTTCAGTATAAATGTAATCGAGAGGCTTTTGGGAATGCCTTTTAGAGTTTACCACTAAGTTTCCTCCTTTGATATGTTTTTTTTTTTTTTTTTTTTGCCACTCATTGTGGTTTCAGAGTACCTCTGAAGATAAATAATTCAGCCTTCATTGTTTGTGATGTTTGTTGCTGATTGCACTGTCCAAGAATACCAATTGAATGTTATCAGGTCTCACAGAGCATCACATAATCCACTTTTTGTCCAACTAAAAACTGAACAAAGGTGATCCAAGGAATTTTAGACTTTCCAGTCAAGTGCAAGAAAATAAAATCATTTGTTGGATCACTTCTCATCCCTTCACCAAACATACATATATCCAGCTTGATTATCAACCTGCCTCCCATTTGCATGTATTGAGTATGTCAGATGAATTAGCCTCTCCTCTCATCCATTCAGCACACGGACCTAGTTAACATGCAAAAAACCCTTTACAAGCTTCCTGCAGCCTCAGGACTAGATTTTTTAAAGGCAATGACAGTTCAAGCTAATATAATCTAAAAGTCTTCAAGAGACAAAAAAAAAAAAAAAAAAAAAACTAGAGTGCAGTACTGTAAGAGATTATGGTTTATGCTGTAATGAGAAAAAAACCTTTAGAAAGTTAGTTCTTCAGTTGGTGTTTTTTGAGAAGGAACCTTGCCGGTCTCATTAGGAATGCTTTACGCAAGGCCCAAACGTTAGTGGAATCATCGTTGTTTTCTGTTGGCAACTTTTTCTCTCCTATGTCTCTACTGCATTATTATTGGCTTCTCAGACAGTGGCCTGTCTTTTACATATTCTCTCATTTTGGGAGGGATCTCAGGCGTTCAGTCAGTCGATTTCCTGCTTGAGGATTCTCATTAGCCCCATGGTAATTGTCTCCTGCATAATAGACATATGGAAATTACAATGCCGTTCATCATTAGCGCCTTAATTGCGAGCCACCTTCAACTCCCTCCACAGTAAATAAGAGAGAATTTCCAACAAATTCTGTAGGAATTAAACTTCAAATAATTCTCATGACACCAGTGAGCATTACTGGTATGATTTTGTTTTTAATTTTCAATTCAGTTTAGCTTCTCATTTAGCTTTTGTTAGTTTTAATTTTGCTTTAATTCCATTTAATTTCATTTCTGTTTTTGGAAAATAACTATTTTTTTGTGTATTTTTTCGTTCCCTTTTTTCATTAGTTTTCTTCCCTTTTTTGCATAAAAATGATTCAACACTGCCTATTTTGACATTTGTTTGATCAGAAATACTGTAAGTCATCCCCAACTAGACTCTTCCCCATGTTTGCTTCCCCATTGCTGCTATAACTATCATCACTTTACTTTATTCTCTTCAAATAAAGCTAATTTTGATGTTGTTGGGGTTTTTCCACCATTTATACAAAAGCCAGTGTGTAATGACTCTAAACACACCGTCCCATTGTGTTTGTGTTCTCTTCCTACAGACAAATGGAGGTCCTGATCAGTTTGAACAGTGGCACATCATACATCACCAGTGCTTTCATCATAACTGCCTCCTCATGTGTAAGTCAAACATGAGATCAGAAAGAAAACAGCAATAAATGTCTCTTCATCCTATAAAAGTTGGAATAAAATAACTGGATTTGGAATAGGATTTATATTACATTCAGTATTTTCTTTCTTTCTGTTTTCATAACATTTTGTTATTATGCTATTTTTAAGCTAATTGTAAATATTCCCTCTCATTAGTCGGACGGCACAGTGGTGGCCATTGTGTTCTTGGTGCTCTTTCTCCTGTTGGCTTTGGCTCTGATGTGGTGGTTCTGGCCTCTCTGCTGCACTGTCGTAAGTGTCACAGGTCTTCCTGCTCTCAGTTTTCAAGTTTTTGTCTCACACAGAATCTTGATTGAGATTGAACTGGGATTGAGATTAACATGTTTGTCTTCCATATTTTTATTTTCCTATTACATTTTCTCTATAAATTCTCTTGTGGTTTACATCATCCGGTTACAGTAAAATAAGGAATCAACAGTAGGAGCTATATTGCTGTAATATCCTTGTCTAAGCTGTATTTTTTAAAGACACCTTCTAAGGAAGCAAAGTTTACGGAAACAGACTTTACCACATCCTGATGATTCATATGATATGTGCAACCAGAACAGCTGCCACAAATATAGACTTATTTGAGCTCTTCTCCTATTGGTTCTGTGATTTTTATTTTATTATATATTTTTTTTGGGTGACAAGTTTCTCTGCAGACTAATAATCAAACAAAGTGAAAAGTTCACTCTCCTAAACTTAAAAAAACAATAATTTAAATAAAAAAGCAGCAACACTTCTCAGGCTCTGATGCGCTTGTATATACAGATGGTGCACTTACGAAATATCTAGAATTTGTGAAGCTGGCGAGTATTGCTATGGCAATCAGCGTTACTGCACAACCAAATGATATGCGCCACCTCTCTTTGAGAACCTGGTGGGAGCCATTCCAGGATGAGATGGAAGCATATTTTGGAAAACCAACAAAGGCATTAAAATGTAAACCCCCCGCAGCATGTCTGGACTCGGCCCTGTTTGTCTTGGTGGAGGAGCTGCTGTTCCTCTCCATCAGGGACCCCGGCACAAGAGAAGGGCCATGTGTGCTTTGTTAATATTTAAACTCAGCCTTGCCAGTTTTCAGCAATCAGAGAAATACAGAAGCACCTCATCCCCCCCAAAACACACACATTAGTATCCATAGCCACACCAACATGTCCTCTGCAAATATACCAAATATGAGTCGAATTAAATGCGGATGTTTGGAATTCATTTTGGTTATAAGAAAGTGGAGGGTCAAGTATGAAAGTATGTGTTTTTCGCGCCTTCAAACCGCCAGTGCAAGATTGAATTGACTACAGTGGACAATCTTATAAAACGTATATCACACAACACTTAAATGTTATATATTTTATATATAATTTGAGTGTCATAAATATATATCATTACCTTTGGATAAAGGCATCTGTTTAATTATGTTTTGATGACATTCTTAGGTCGTTAATTTGTTGTGTTACTGCAAACAGGTTAATTTTATGTTAATGGAAATGCACCGTTTTAATTTGCAAATATGCTACCTGCTACTTGTCCATGATCATGTTAAGCCTGGAAAACAGCTTGACACAACAGTGTGTTCAGAGGGGTGAAATGGACAGATTATAAACTCCAATTGGACAATTATCCCTAAAGCCATATGGGGACGTTGCACCGCTGGACTGTGATTGGTTGATTCCACAGCTGTGCCACTAGTTCTTAGCCCCTCGTGCGAGTGTCAGATGGCTAGGTACACTGACATTTTGGATTTAATTATCAGCTCTTCATTGCCTGAACCACATTTAAAGGGTTGTCCCGGCTTCACATCTGTCCGTCAGGTAGTTTGAGAACCTAACAGCCCAGCATGTCATTTGTGTAATGCCTTATTTATCCCACAATATGTCTGGCAAATATAAATCTGCTCTTTAATTACTCTGTAAAAAAAGCTAATCCTTTAGCACAAGGTTCTGTCCAAAGTTATGTTAATCATCACACACTGGGGCACCACGGACAGATAGGACTAGATTTTCCAACAGTCAGTTATGAGTCAAAGAGCAATTAATTAACTCTAATTGATCATTTTCCATCATTATAATGGTAACAATGGCGAAATGGTATCAGTGCGCTTTAATGTGAATAAAACAGCTGTTCTGCTCATGATATGTGATGATTAAAAGGCATTTTTTCCTGAAAACTAATTTAGTAAATGCTTAACCTGCAATGGCACTGTATGCATCTTTCATGTTTAATGAGACAAGGCTTGCTTCCATTTTGGAAAGCATCTGCAATGGAAGAGTTACATGGTTGACAGGTGAATCATGGTCACATCCAAGGCGTTTTATCTAGATTGTTGGAGCCTATTCTCTGTGTTACAGAGGTTCAAGGCTCAGGCTTTTCAAATTACATATGTAGCCATTACATTGAAGAATTTTGCCCTTTTAACATGACCCAGATTCACCTTTGTCTATTAAAACATTTAACCATCACATCCAAGAGTGGTTAGACGTGTCAGTTCAGTTGATAAGTAGTTTGCTGAGCAATCGCTAATCTGACAACACCAGAGCCAGAGGATGCCGCTAACATTTCCAGTGAGGAAGACATCTTGTCTGTGAGGGAAGTCACCTGCTGAATCCAGCGTAGTGTTTCTCATGACAGATAAGCTGTCACAGAAAGTGCTACAGGAAGACATCTCATCCTGTTAACGCTCCTCTCCTTTGCACTGGGGATCGACCTGGAGTGAAGCCCAAGTTTCCCTTCTGCATTTCATTGCAGCTAATTAATTCCTCAGGACTTTATGATTGGGGGATTGCAGGGGAGCGTTGAACCTCATCCAATTAATTAAGAGATAAACGGACCACCATGCTCACCCCAAAGACTCCCCTGTCAACAAGTTGATTTTTGGGCTTTCTTTATTTTGCACCAGGGGCCTACAGCATTAGTTTACATGCAGACCCCTGTAATCAGTTGTGTTGGTGCCAGGCTCCAGTTGTTCAATTGTGAATCACATCCTTAGACAGTGATAACTAACTTTGCGTAATTTAATTTACATTTTTTTCTCTCTCATCTCAGGTTATTAAAGACCCACCCCCTCAAAGACCTCCTCCACCACCACCTCCTGTAAGATTCTTTTTTAATCAGTGTTTTTGAATATATATATATATATATATATATATATATATATATATATATATATATATATATATATATATATATATATATATATATATATATACATGAAAGTTCAAAGGTTTTGGGTCAGTACTTTTTTTTTTAATTCATCAAGGAATCCTGAAAAAAAATGTATCATGGTTTCCACAAAAATATTAAACAGCACAACCATTTATAACATTGATAATAATGAGAAATGTTTCTAGAACAGCAGTGATTTAAAATCATGTGACACTGAAAACTGGAGTAATGACTGCTGAAGATTCAGTATAAGAGACTTCTTTTAATAACATTAAAAATCTTACAGACCCCAAAATTTTGAACAGTAGTGTACATAAAATTCACAATTCTGCTTTTGTATTTGCAATGCACATTTCATTGAAGCTTGAAGTCTCGATTTTATTTATTTTCTGTCCATTTATTTTTTCAGATACCAGAGCCAGATCCACTACCCAAGAAGAAGTGGCCAACCGTGGATGCATCTTACTATGGGGGAAGAGGAGCTGGTGGAATCAAACGCATGGAGGTGAACTTTCCATTTTAATGACGCCTATAATGATGTGCAGCCCCCTGATGACAAAAAAGGTTTTGATGTCATCATGGCTGTCTTTGAGCATTTTCCAGTTGTCTACCACCACCACTCTCTATCTCAGGAGTGTTCATGACCTGCCTGACATTAATAAGACTCTGTTTGTTTATTAAGTCATGTATTGATACATCAACATGTTTCTTTTTTTGGACAGTTTGCATAATACTAGTACTTACATTATATAATTCTATTTTATACAACAGTTAGTGGAGTCCAGTTTGAACTGGAGCAATTGGGTTTTAGGAAACTTGGACCATTCTTGTTTTCTTTTGGCTTTCTCTTACCAGTGACTGTGGAGAGAGTAGAAAATGGAAAATCTGGAGTTAACATGATGCAGAGGGATTTTAAAGGGCTTTGATTGGGGTCACACACACATTATATTGATACCGTATCAGTTATCGACTGACATTAGAGATTTCTGTCATTTATTCATGGGTTATTGGATATAACATGACGCATCCATAGTCACGTTTCAGTCTTTGCATCACTTGGATTCATAGGTGTGTAGAAAGAAATATTGAACTAACAGGCAAAATTTAGTCTGAAATGTTTAAAAGAAAGCATATTGTTTTCTTTTGATTCACACAAGAGCATTTGCTCTTCTTTATGAAAGCCATTGTGTCTGTGATGTCAAGCTTAGCACACCTCAAAGTTTCTGATAGAAATCTCCTTAAATGTAGCATAGCCCCTGACTGATGGTTTTGACGTGACAGGGCCCTGCCAGTTTGGCCTCCATGATGTCTCACTGTCTTAAGTCATGTTGACGCTAAAGGATTGAGAAAGAGTTGTGACGAGATGAATTCCTCTTGCTGACTTCCATTCTGTCATTCGGCTTTTGTTCACCTGAAATGTGCTACTTAGCACTGTATCCATCTCAAAGCTGGTTTTAAATATTTGTTTCATGCTCTGCCACCCCTCTGTCTCTGAAAGACATCACTGAATTTCCTTCTGAAATCTTTGTAAACCTTTTCTACTAACTTTTCCCATGAGTAGGCAAGGGAATGATAGGGCTCAGGGCTTACCGAGGCACAAGTACCTTTAATGTTTTTGAGAACTTTCATTCATCCAGACAACCTATCTCCATTTCTGAAGCTATCTCTGGACCTGGGGAGGAGGTTTACCTAAGTATGCCTACTTCCTCTTTACTTTAAACACATGCTGACATGTGTAGAGGGGAACATGGGATGCAAAGAATGTTTTATTAATTGAGAGTTGTTGCAGATTGGAATGTCCAGGGACGCTATAGAAAAGCCGTTCTATATTGATGTGACTTAACCTACAGCTTGAGGAGTTCAGATTTAATTAAGCCTTTTTCAGTGAGGGACAGACTATATATAGATATATATATTATAATATAACATGACCTTTTCTTGTTCTAATATCTGTGTAGGTCCGTTGGGGAGAGAAAGGATCCACAGAGGAGGGCGCACGACTTGAGAAAGCCAAGAATGCAGTGATATCAATTCAAGAGGAGGCCGAAGAACCCATGATCAAAAAGCCAACTGCACCCCCACCTACTTACCATCAAACTGAATCCAAGTGGTACACTCCAATCAGGGTGAGTAACTTCCTTTTGCAATTGACCCTTCGCAAAGACCCGCCCCCTTTAGTTACAATTTACATGAATGAACATGAGAAGGAATGTTGTTTCAAACGTGGAAAGACGTCAATACACACCATTTTTCAAGTTTAAGTCCACCGAGGTTAATCTTCTAATTCTTGACTGCTTTGTCGGACAAAATGGCGGATTCGGCGTTCTGATTGTTTAGATCGCTTGTCAATCAAACTCCCTGCGAAGGGTCAACTGAGGCCATAACCATTTCTCCTTCGCCTCCTTTTCCTTATATTGAGTTTCATTCTAAGTCCATCTGAACGTGCCACTTTATAATGTCAGATGCCTTTACTTGAGATGAGTGAAAAAGAAACCAAGCTAAAACCACATCTTGATATTACCTGTTTCATCTTAGGGTCGCCTTGAGGCACTGTGGGCTCTTCTGCGGCGGCAATATGATCGAGTTTCGCTCATGCGCCCAACTTCCGCAGAGAAGGTAAGCCACAGATGGTTCGGTTTACCCCAATAAAAAATGCATATATGATTCATCACCCTTAATACCACAGTAGAGCCAGTCCTTGTACATAAAGCATGGGGTGTCAGTGTGTTGTGTAATAGTTCAGGGGCTATTTCCTTTATTGTGTGAGTGAGTGTGTGTTTGTGTGTGTATTAAATGTATGCATGTTTCACAAACCTCAGCTGCAGAGACTCATAACAGGATGTGACTGTCATGAGCTTGTATTGCAGAGACTTCCTCTCTTTTAACTTTTGCAACTTTTGTAAAGCAATAATATATGTGCACAAAAAGTCCTATAAATGTGCAAAAACAACATTAAGAGGCAATCTATTTAAGAACAGAATGTGCCGTTTTGTATACATTGTTGAATAGAATACACCAACCATTGAAATTTTGGGGGTCTGTAAGATGTTTTTTTTTTTTTTTTTATGTTTTTTTAAAAGAAGGCTGCATTTATTATATATATATATATATATATATATATATATATATATATATATATATATATATATATATATATATATATATATATATATATATATATATATATATATATAATTATTCCTGTGATGGCAAAGCTGAATTTTCAGCTTTTTCAGCTGAATTTTTATTGTGGAAACAGTAGTACAGCTTAATATTTCTTCAAAAGTCTTGCGTTTATTTGAAACAGAAATCTTATACTGCATGTTATAAATGTCTTTATTGTCGCTTTTAATCAATTTAATGCATCCTTGCTGAATACAAGTATGAATTAACCCCAATATTTTGAACGGTGGTGTATATTAAAAATGAAGTGAACTTGTGGATCATCCTCTTATGAGACAAAATTTGCACAGAAGTAAACAGGGTGCACACGCCTGTGCTGACTACGTGCGCACTACAGTTGAACAATTTTCCAAAGTAGGGCACAGTTTGAAGCTTTTGTTTGGGTTTGTTTCATCTTGAAGAAGTCCTCACCGCATCCATGGAGATAATGCTCTCATTAGCTGAAATATCCCAGTCACGCTTGAGCCACTTGTTCTGTTTTACTTTCTTCAAAAGAACTGTTAAAACCTTTGTAACTCTCAATACATCTGAGATGAGGGTCTGGAGCCTCCAAGCGGGACCCTGGCACACTTCAGTCAGGCCACAGCTCGATCGTGCAGACTTTCAAGCCCTTGATCAAGTGCACTGGGTGCAGGCATGAGCTATCAAAGCCCGAGGAGTCCCTCGCCAGAGCCAAGGTGGGCCGCGTACGCTCGGCTAGAGATAGGGGGGCTTTGATGCCCGACAGGAACCCTCCGGGGTCATGAATTTTTCAGCTTTGGATCCGTGGGGTTACGAGGACTCATACAGGTGTAAGGAAGCAGGTTGTCCCAGACATCTGTTCAGCTTGGAGACCCCTCCCGGTCCCTCCCCCCACTCCGCCCACAGACAGACTGCTGGATTGTCAGCAGATGTAGTTTTTTCAAGACAGCCTGAACACTTTCTGCTCTCCCATTTACCGCCTGAGGGGCTCCAACACCAAAGGTAGAGCGGAGGGTGGACACAGCTGCACTGCCGAACTTGCCTGGGGCACAAATAAAGAGATCTAATGTGGTTTGACTGTGTTGTTAGGGAGACCGGGGAGCCAGAGAGGCACTTCAGAGCCAGCTTAGCGCTGCAACATCTGCCGTCAAGTTTCCGGAAAGAGCGGCAGGGGACAGCAGGTAGAGAAGGTGGCAGCGCGTCAAGGGCTGGCCTATTACTGGCGGGGGCTCTTTTGAACGCACAGCCGCCCGCCTCTGTGTTTCGCTCTCTTTCTCGCTCCCACCTCTAACTAACGGTCTCACCAGGGCTCGGCATTGTTTTACAAAGCAGCAGTCTGCAAAACACACTAATAAGCACCTTTATAAATGATACATTAACATACATTAACCCCAGAGAGCTGCCACACAAAGGCAAAATCAAGATGGGACCCGCAAGAAAAAGGCTTTTGATTCTCCTGCTGCTGTGGGTCTTAAAGGGATAGTTCATCCAAAAATTACAATGTTGTCATCATTTACTCTACAATTCAAACATTTGGGGTAGGTAAAAATTTTAATGTCTTTGAAAGTCTCTTGTGCCCACCAAGGCTGCATTTGTTTGATCAAAAATACAAAACATTTCTATTTGAATATATTTTAACATGTAATGTATAAATGTGATGGCAAAACTGATTTTCAGCAGTCATTTATTCAGTTTTTAGTTTCACATTATCAGTGTAGAATTTTACATAGATAATATTGAATTTTACTACATTAATATTTTTTCAGGATTCTTTGATGAATAGAAAGTTCAAAAAACAGAATTTATTTGAAATAAAATGTTATATTTATCATTATAAATGCCACATTGGTAAATTTAATTTAAATTTTCTTTAAAAAAAATAATTTAAAAAAACCTTATTGACCCCAAACTTTTGAACTATAGTTTATATTAAATGGGTAAATATGAAGTGAACTTTAGTCAAGTGCATCATCCTACGAAATTCGAAATACGAAGTAAATAGACTTCACATGTCCATGCTGACAATGTGCGCACTATTATTTAACATTTTTTCCAAAGTAGGGCACCATTTGAAGCATTTGTATGGGGTTGTTTTAATTTTGGTGATAGTTCACCCAAAAGTGACAGTTCTATCATCATTTGCTTATGCCGTTCCAAAAAGTAGGTAGCTTAAAAAATGTCTCTGTACAATGAAAGTCAGTGGGGTACAGTGTTGATTTATACTTCATTGACAAAAAAAAGTTAAAATATCATCTTTTGTGTTTCACAAAAGAAAGAAAATCATACAGATACTCACCATGAAGGTGAGTAAACCACGACAGAATTTCTTTCTTATTGCATTTGTTTCCTCACTAGAGGCTTCGGGGGAGGTATGGGAGTAATGATGATAACTGATGGTGATTATAGATAGGGTGGTTTTACAATATTTATTTTTAAGATGTCGTTCAGCAGGATATTTTGAATTTTTTTTTTGAGGAAATCAATCCTCATCCTCCCACACTCTCTTACTCTCTGAGCAGATACAGTCAGATGTTTTGGAGCCAAGGAAAGCTCAATGTGTAATACAGGCATGGTGCACACACAAGATTTGCAGATTGCAGCCCCCACACCCCCAGAAAGCATTGTTCAAGACGTATAATGTCACTTCAGCGTAGCCGCTGCATACATTAAACCCTATTAAAATCATTCTCTGTATAACACATACCTTATTAGCCCATGCCGACTGCTTGCCTCCTTAGGGCAGTGCTGTAATGAGGTGGAGTGTATTTTTAAATGGTGTAAATTCCGACCTCAGACAAAGAAAACATGTCAGCTCACAGTCTCGAGGCCTGGTGCTCGTGGCAGAACTTTCCCCAGTAAAAATAAATAAATAAAAATGTACTGTTGCGGCCCAGTGTGACAGCATCTTAATTTAACAGTCATCGGTCACATAAACAGAGCGGTGGGAGCATTTTAATTAAGAGACTGCAAGCGGGCGGCACGGCGGGGCCAGCTCTTGAAGAATGCCATTATAGAGGCAGGAAAGAGGAAGAGAGGGAGGCAACGCTGGCATGGAGAAATAGCGATGGGGTAGCGGACGAAGGAGAGAGTGAGAACGAGGGAGAGAGCGGGGGAAAATTAAGGCTCTAGGCTGGCGGGCCGGGTCCCTCAGGTCGGAGGCACACATGGCTAGGCTTAGCCGCAATAGTGTTTAAGAGCCCAGTCTCATGACTGGATTAGGGCACAGAGCGGCAGACCGCGAACTGTTTGTGTTTTACCCCGGGAGCCAAGAGAGTGAACAGTGTCCTAATGAACTAGCAAGGCCAGTATGAAGTGGGTCTGGCTGCTGTAGTGAGGGACAACTGCCTAATGAGCAGAAGTGAGCTGCGCTGAACAACAACCGTCAGAAAATGTGGTTTGCTTGGCACAAGGTAGAAGCAGCATCATTTAGATATGCACTATCTGTGTTGCCTTTCAAGCTCCTTTATGAGATTTCGTGCAGCGTTGAAATACTTTCGCTTATTGTAGAGACTAAGCCATTTGTAGGCTGGTGTCCCTAAAATGAGTAAATACTGTTGCTCTTTGGTTATCAAAATATCATTGCAAAAAAAAAAAAAAAAGCATTTTGTTAGTCAGATTTATCTTATCTTTTGAAAGATTATTTTTTAATAAGCAAGTCTGTGTATGGCATTAAGACTTGTTTTCTGAAAATATATTTTGAATTAACAACAAATTGTTATTTTTGTGTTTTAAGCAAGGTTTATGTTTAAAACAAGAAGGGCAAGAATGAAGGGAGAAAAACTTAATTGAAAATGAAACATTTTTACATCTCTGAAAAAGTAAAACTGGACTAAGATACTGAAAATACTGATTTTTATTTTGTATTTTTGCAGTGATTGCACTCGTTTTTATTTTTTATTTTTTTCAGCGATTACTATGTTTTTTTTAAGCATCCCAACCAGCTCAACACAACAATATTGTCTCAACCATTGGTGTGGGTTTGGGTCAGGAGAATCTGTTTAATATGATTTAACACTTATTACCTCTGCAATTCCAGTTAGTGATGCTGTGTGCAGAAATTATGCGCTTCGGCTTTAAGGCAAAATATTTTTTTGGTTGCATTTAAATTACTTAATTTTTCACCCAAAAAAAAAAAAATCCCTTTGTGATGTATCCTATTGATATGCAGATTTCGTATAATCAATGTGCTGATTGAACAAGAACACAAATTGTGCACTGACATCTCAAGAAAAATGACAGGAGATAAGAGTGCTTAATAGTATTTAATCATTTAATCTATCTCTGATTGTGTTATCACATGATGTTATGTGACAAATACAGCGCAAATACAGATTTTTTTTTTGGCTCTAGGAAAAAGAAACACTTTCTGTTCTGTGAACAGATACAAGCAAGCGCCGGTTTCCGTGGACAAATAAAACCTGGCAAATGTTATTAAGTTGAAACATACCCTAGATCAGAGGGCACAAGATTTCTAATTAATGGTGTAATTGGAATTAAATCAGAGCGTCACAAATAATAAAGCAGAGGAAAGCACTTGTTTATGGAAGCGGAGAGCTGACCGTGTAACAAAGCATTAACATATTTATAGAAGTATGAGTCTTTCACCATCTGCTGTAAATCTTCACATCTTTAAAATTTCACTGAGTGGCTGATTTTTGTAGCCATTACGGCACCATTGTGTTTGTTATGACAATCGGTGTGCATAATTTTAAACATGCTTGTGTCTTTTTTTCTGGTCCTCATTAGTGCTATCAGCAGACTGGCCTGTTACCCTTAACAAGCATTAAGTAGAAGGCTGACAGTTCAGTTAAAGCGCACCGGCCCCAGAGGAGAAATGACAGCTTTAACAATGACTTTCTTGCCGATTTCATGAAATGGCCCCTTGCTCTTTGAACCAGGTCTCTCTCTCTCTCTTTTTTTTTGTGGGGGGGTCTGTAATGTAGGGGTTATGTGTAATGCAGAAAGTAGGGCAGATGTCCATGTGGCTGGTTGTAAATTCGACAATGTCTGCCGTGTTAATCTATGAGCCTCCTCAAACAGCCAGACCTCCTGGTAACAGGATTAGGTTGGGGACCCCAATGAGCTGGTTTGGAGGGTGGCACTGGGAACTAGAAAGTGGGGGGTGGGGGGGAGTGCCAAAAAGGATGACAGAGCTATTGGGTTGGAGTAGTGTACACACTAGATGGGTTTGGAAAGGAACTAACATGTCCACAAATGTAGATAGATAGCGTTTTCATTATTTGATGGGGCTCTAGCCATTGTCTCCAGTACATTAAGCACTATTAAATTGCCATTAGTGCCATCTTTTAATCCTCAACAGTGCAAATAAATTTCCATTTACTTCAAAATATTTGAATTAAATTAAAAAAATACATGGTTTATATTAGAAAATGTAAATGTATTTAATATTAAACATTAAACTCTTCTTTTTTTTTATTTAACATGGTTTAAATTGGGGGGGGGGGGGGGGAATTGTCATTGTTATTATTTCTCTTTATGCTTTCAGTCCTTTTTTTAAGCTTTCAGCATGGCTTAATTTGACTTAAAACTTTCTTTCTGGATTGAAGGCTTGATCTGAGTATAACAAAATGCAATCCATTAACAATCATATTTTTTTCCCCCTCCTTTTTGTTTGCATTGTAATATATTTCCATATTGAGGTCAAGCGTTTTAGCCTACAGAGGATTTTATATTAGTGATGTATGTGACAGAGGCATGTGCTCAGAAATCCCTTTCCTCCTGTATCGGAGCACATTCTGCTGATTAGCTGGGTGGGCTGGTACCTGCCCCCTTTAGCAGACTGTTTAACACAGGCGCAAGCTTCTGTGTACTTCCCCTTAACCCCCTGATTCAATCCGAGTTGATGTCCTGCCGCGCTTGTGTGTGTATGTGTGTGTGTTCTTTTTCCCTTGGCCAGACTGGCTACAAATGTGCTCGCGTCAATGTGCTGGCCATTTCTTCATCGTCTATTAAAATCAAAGCCCCGTTGCAATGAGAGCTGGAATCTTGGCTTTAATTAAGCAGCATTACTGTTAGTGTCAGACATTCCCTAGGCTGCTTTGTCGCATTGATTTTTTTCCTTAAGTGTGACAGACCTATGGAAATCATACAGGGAATCGGTAATGTATTGTAATTCACTCCTTCCCTCGTCTGATCAATTTGAATATTTAAAGTGATGAATACATGCATGACTGTTTGAAAGGCAATTTGTTTTAGTGGTTTGTTTTTAAAATATTTAAATATGCACATTTTGCTACAATGGTAGAAGAGTAATTGAGAATGGTCGCATTCAAATGTATAATTCAATAAATCCACTTATTAAAATGAAGAAAGACACTTATAACATTTTTACACAAATTTAAATTAAATTAATTGAATTAAATATTGAAATTAAATTAAATATTTTGATTTTGTAGGTATACCAGCAGTACCAATCTTGTATATTTTATAAACTGTATATTTAAGGCGTATAATACATAATTAGTCATTTAAGCTTGTGCTGCACATTTTCAGCTCTCTGGATACCATGCATAGGATTTCAGCGGCTTGATTATGCTAATTAGTTTTAATATGCAAATTTGGGAGGCCTCCTTATTTTAAACCGATGGCCCAAGCAGTATTAAATGCAATCTTTATTAGACAGTAATTAATTGTGCTCATAAAAGCACGACTTTAATAGTGTTAAAACGCAAGACTTTAAACGGTATGGCTTGATTTTTGTCACCACTGAAACTCAGTGTTTGGCTAGGTGCTGTGAAACGGCAGCCCGGGATCTCCCCCTAGATCTTGTATCACATCGTATTATAGATAAGACTCATGGTCCCTCAATTTGGGCAGAAAGTCACTTTCTTACAGGTCTGATGCAATGCAGCATGTAATTTTGAGCAGATGTATTTTTTAAGATGGCAAGTTTGGCATCCCTATATCACTTTGCATTTGGAGTGTCTTTAACATTTCATCACTAGAGCCTGAATTGGCCATAAATAAATTACAACTTGTGGTACATAATTGATTGGAAGAAAGGACACAGATGTGACAATTATCGTGCAGCTGTTGAAAAAATTGGTTTATTCATTTATGTATTTGTTCCGTCCTGTCAGTCAAACATTCTCCCAGAGGAGGAAAGCTAGTGCCCTCAAAAAACTAAATCAAAAAGTCATGCTTATGTTCTCTAGTGTAACTCCAAAACTTCTGTTCGCAGATCTCACGCTTTATCAAAATTAAAGAGATGTGAATCACAATCCATATGACATTCATCATCATAATACATCATCATAACAGTTTATAATCTAACATAGTAAGTTTAATGATGATGTCAACCTTAATGAGTTATAGGTCATTCTGTCCCATGCATCATATCATATATCATCAAATCAAGTAGAAACGAAGGACTCTGGGATTGTTGCAGCAGAGAGATTTTGACATAAAGAGATCAGATCTATGGGAAATGGCATTGTTTACTTTCCTTTGTTTTGATCACAGTAATCTGGATATGTATCTGTGGGTCTCAAAACAAATGCATTTAAGTAGTTCTGAATCCCGATTTTTGTGTGCACAGATGCAGAACTGCTCTTGTGGTCTTAATAGTTTTAACCCATCAGATGGCCCAAACCCTTCCGAAGTGGCAGCCGCATAAATTTCCTACCCCAGGAAGTTTTGGATATTTTACCCATCTATCTGTCTAACACGAATGCTTTACACAGTAGAAATCTCAGTATACTGCTCATTTAGTTCCCGCGCATACAATTTTATCTGATTACATTTAAAAATATGCTATAGAATCGCTACAAAGAAGGAATTCACAAGCTGTCTTATTTATTTTTTAGTAGCAACAGTATCACTAATTAAGACATAAACTGTGGTCAGCAGGATGGTTGGGGAAGTGATGAACTATCAAGCCACTGATGACATGTGATGATCTCTTGAGGCCTGATGTGAAGATCTAATGAAAGGCAGGGACTCAGAAAAGGAACTGTGCACGTGTGTGTGTTTGGCTATACTTGTGAGGGCCAAATGTCCTCACTTTTATAAAGTGATATATTATGACAACCGACTAGTGAGGACATTTTGCTGGTCATACTAAGTGATGTTTTTTGAAAATGTAAAAATGTAGAAGGTTTGTGATGGGTAGGTTTATGGTTAGGGGATAGACAACACAGGATCGTTGGAAAAACGTACATGTGTCAGCATTTTTGCAAAACGCAAAATACGTACCAATGCATGGATATCACTGCAGTTTCTACCAGAAATGAACCCTAAAGGCAGTAAAACAGCAAGCACTTTTAAACACAATTATGATTAATAAAGACTTCCACAATTATGTTATGACCTCAAAACACTTTTTACCAAAGTGCATGATTTGTAAATGAATATATTTTGGAGTTTGCATTACTTACCCAGCTCCAGTTGTTCAGTTTTACTGATGTAACAAGCTTGCTCGGTAGCTCAGCTGGTACAGAGTTGTACTTGTGATGCACAGAGCTCGGGTAAGAATCTAGTTTCACAGTAAAAGAGATGAGTCACGGGAAAAGTGCTCAAAGACAAGCTGAAATGCCATGGTTACAATTGTGTTTTCATGTCACATTTGCTTTTGTTAACACGGGTAGGTTTAGGTTTTAGTGTAGGTGTACGTTATTAAACATGATGGAGCATTAAGCTTTAGAGCCACTCACCGGACATTTCAATTCAGAACTGCGGTGATGTACGAACTCCAACGTAATAAAACGTTGCCATATTCATGTTCATCTGTTCTGGAAAAAACTACACACGCTTTTAGCGCCACTCACTGGACATTTCACTTTGAAACTGTCGCGAAACGTGCACGACGCAACTTATTTTGCATTTTGTAAAAATGTTGACACAGGTACATTTTTCTAATGAGCCTGGGCTGGGAATAGAGTATACAGTTTGTACAGTATAAACATCATCATGTCTTCATAAAACATGAAAACCCAACATGTGTGTGTTTGCGTGTGTTTGTGTGTGTGTTTGACCTCCACTGGTTGTCCTGATTAGAAGCAGAAGGCCTTCTGAGTTTCTGGTTTTGGGCCCAGTGGAATCATGTGGCACAGTTTGTTTGGTATAATGGATGTTCACTTAATAACTTCATTGTGTCATATTGACATTTAAGGGATTTTCCCAAGATGTTTAATAATACATTGTGCAACAACCCTGACTCATATACAGGAAGTCTATCTACTATTTTATCAGGTTTGATCTTGGTATTTGTTGGTGAATTTATGTGAAGTGGTTCTCAACTGGTTTTGCTTCAGTATTTAGTTTTTACATTGGACAAAACAAGTGGTGACGATGAAGCAGAATTATTTAATGTATAGAAGTAAACAAAAATATCCTTAAAATTAAGCATTCGTATTTCATGTAATCTATTCTTGTTGGGATCTATAGAGTTTGACTAGACTCAGAGGCTTTGACATCAACAAAAAAAAAAAAAAAAAAAAAAAAAAAAGATAGGCCTATGACCCATTTTTTTGGGTCATGACTGACCAACTGAGAATTCGAATGGTTTTTGTGGATTTTTCTAACACAAAATGATTTAAAAATAAAAGAATACTGCGCAGAAGATCCTTCTTTCAAAACATTTGACTTTACCTTGATAAGTTCAAAATCAAAAAAATATGGAGAAGAGCAGAAGCATTAACATTTCCTGTGAACATTTCAGCTTCTGTTTTCGTCTCTGTCCGTGGGATGTTGTGATCTCATTTTGGTTAGGTTAACGCTGTTTTGCCTTCATAGGTCTTTTATGTGAACTTTGCTCTGAGGTACATATGCACAGACTCATGTCTTTTCATAAGTAAGGCCATCGGGTATGGGTTGATATGATCCTCTGTAACATAAGGATATGGAAAGTTCTGCTTTTTGTTATGGTTGCATATATTAGCAGTAATTCTGCCTTTGCTGTCCAAGGCTTGGCTCGGGGGCACCGATTCTCCAGAATCAGAACAGATGCAAATAAAATATATATAAATATTATATATGTAGCATAGCATCTCACACCACAGGAAGTGACAGGCCAATGTGATATATATATTATATATATATAATTTTTCTTGCTGTTTTGTAGGTTGTCACAGACTGGAAAATTGACTTCCTGTGGTGAAATTGACTTCCTAAAACCATTTTAAACAGCATTTTGATTGTTTTAAATGATTATGCTGGCAGCTTTTATTACTTCTGTAACGAATCATCACTCGACATGGGATCCATTTAGCAGGCTTTATTGCAATATTCGTGGTCGTACAGGCAGGGGTCAGAACCAGCAAACACAGCAAAGTAGAACAGGCAGAATCGTAATCAGAGGCAGGCAGTAGATCAGGGTCACAAGCAAGTATCACAGTCCAGAGAACAGGCAACAAGTCAAAAGGTAGGCAGCGATGAATCAATAAACGGTAAACAGACAGGAATGGCAACGGGAGACAAACAGGGTATATAAACGCTCAGAAATGATAGCCGGGGCAATAATCAAGACTTCGCGGTGAGGTGGTGTATGTGTGAGTCCTTTATAGTCCAGGTAATGCGTATCAGCTGGGTGTGGTGATTAGTGTGGAGTGTGCATGACTGTATGTGGCAACAGGTGATTGGTGGAGTGAGTGCATGTGATAGACAGGGGGAATGATGGGAAATGTAGTCCGAAACTTGACAGGGGCAGACGGTGATCGTGACATAACGCCCTCCCGGAAGGCGCGACCTCGCGCCGTAGATGACACCAATAAGGGAGGGGGGGTGGGTGCATTGGAGATTAAACAGCTGACAGGAACGGAATCTCCAATGCAGGTTCCAGAACAGCCACGGCAGGTCAGGTGCTACGGGCAGCCACGGCGGGTCAGGTGGCTCAGGCGGCCACGGCAGGTCAGGTGGCTCAGGCGGCCACGGCAGGTCAGATGGCTCGGGCAGCCACGGCAGTTCAGTCGGCTCGGGCAGCCACGGCAGGTCAGGCGGCTCGGGCCGCCACGGCAGGTCAGGCGGCTTGGGCAGCCACGGCAGGTCAGGTGGCTTGGGCAGGTCAGGTGGCTCAGGCGGCCACGGCAGGTCAGGTGGTCTGGGCAGTTCAGGGACCGCTGATGACCGCGGCCGTGCAGGGTTCCCACCCACAAACTCCCCACCCCTAGGTATACTGCCCCCCCCCAAAAAGTTCTTAGGGATTTCAGCGGGACCCGTCGCAGGTTCGTGGGCAAGGGGTTCGGGTGGCGGCGGCAGGGCCAGGCGTGTGGGTGAAGCCGTCAGGGCAAGACTCCTGAGTGGCGCCGGCAGGGCTGGAAGCGTGGATGGCGCCGTCAGGGCAAGACTCCTGAGTGGCGCCGGCAGGGCTGGAAGCGTGGATGGCGCCGGCAGGGCTAGAAGCGTGGATGGCGCCGGCAGGGCAAGAAGCACAGGTGGCGCCGGCAGAGCGAGGAGCACAGGTGGCGCCGGCAGGGCAAGAAGCACAGGTGGCGCCGGCAGGGCAAGAAGCACAGGTGGCGCCGGCAGGGCAAGAAGCACAGGTGGCGCCGGCAGAGCGAGGAGCACAGGTGGCGCCGGCAGGACAAGACGTTTGGACGTAAGAGAGGGAAGAACAGATGGAGCCTTCCTCCTCCTTCTCCTCCTCTTACGAGGATGAGGCGATGGTTCACCGACTGGAGCGGTTTCTGGAGCAGACTCACTGGCTGAAGCGGACTCAATGGCTGGAACAACCCCTGCATCCTTGAGCACCGCAGGGGCGGCCATCTTGCCCGTGGGCACTGGCAAAGCAGCCATTTCGTCCATCGCGTCCAGGGTGCATAAGTCCACTGCAACCGGCGAGCTTGAGAGCGTTGAAACCGGCGAGCTTGAGAGCGTTGAAACCGGCGAGCTTGAGAGCGTTGAAACCGGCGAGCTTGAGAGCGTTGAAACCGGCGAGCTTGAGAGCGTTGAAACCGGCGAGCTTGAGAGCGTTGAAACCGGCGAGCTTGAGAGCGTTGAAACCGGCGAGCTTGAGAGCGTAGCAACCGGCAGTTTTGAGAGCGAAGCGGCCGGCTGGCTTGAGAGCGACGCGGCCGGCGGGCTTGAGAGCGACGCGGCCGGCGGGCTTGAGAGCGACGCGGCCGGCGGGCTTGAGTGCGAAGCGGCCACCGAGCTTGAGAGCGAAGCGGCCACCGGGCTTGAGGACGAAGCGACCGACGGAGACTTGGGGATGCCAGCTGCTCGGACTGAAATCAACGGTGGATCGGTCACACTGGAACGCAACCCTCTCCACTCCCGGACTGATCTAGAGACCTGACGTGACTCTGGGCGATCAGCGGCGACGTGACGTTGCTCTGGGCGATCGGCGAAGGCATGGCGTTGCTCTGGGCGATCAGCGAAGGCGTGACGTTGCTCTGGGCGATCAGCGGAGACGTGACGTGGCTCTGGGCGATCTGCGAAGGCTTGACGTGGCTCTGGGCGATCAGCGGAGATGTGGCTCGGTGTTGTTATGGTGGTAGCCGCCATTTTGTGAATGTCCTTTGGCGCAGCGGCCATTACGTGGTTTATCTCGGTGTCGCATTCCTCCGCGACCCCCACGGTAAACGGAGAACCAACAGTCAATAACACATAGTCCAGGAAATGACTAAGAGAAGAACGGGGTCCCTCACGAATTAATTGTTCTTTGAGTGGTTGGTTGACACCATCGCAGAAAAAGTCAATAAGTGCACAGTCAGGCAGATCTGAATAATATGCAATGTTCAGGTATTCTGTGATGTAATCCTCCAGTGATCGTGTGCCCTGCGTACTCCACAACAACAATTGATTGATGTCCATACCGTGTAGAGATCCTCCGGGAAAGCTGCTGGATCGTGGTGGCGGCGAAGTCTTCTGTAACGAATCATCACTCGACATGGGATCCATTTAGCAGGCTTTATTGCAATATTCGTGGTCGTACAGGCAGGGGTCAGAACCAGCAAACACAGCAAAGTAGAACAGGCAGAATCGTAATCAGAGGCAGGCAGTAGATCAGGGTCACAAGCAAGTATCACAGTCCAGAGAACAGGCAACAAGTCAAAAGGTAGGCAGCGATGAATCAATAAACGGTAAACAGACAGGAATGGCAACGGGAGACAAACAGGGTATATAAACGCTCAGAAATGATAGCCGGGGCAATAATCAAGACTTCGCGGTGAGGTGGTGTATGTGTGAGTCCTTTATAGTCCAGGTAATGCGTATCAGCTGGGTGTGGTGATTAGTGTGGAGTGTGCATGACTGTATGTGGCAACAGGTGATTGGTGGAGTGAGTGCATGTGATAGACAGGGGGAATGATGGGAAATGTAGTCCGAAACTTGACAGGGGCAGACGGTGATCGTGACAACTTCCTTTACAGTAGTAGCTGAGAAAAAGCATTTTGTTTCCTTATTTCCATGAATATACAAATTAGTTCCCGCCTCCACTCAATTACACCTGCTCGGACTACCGGATCCACTCGGTTAACTGTAGTAAAGGCGACACAATAGCAAGTGGAAATATTGGATTAATTCAGCCATATATGTTTGAACTAGAAACTGTTTCAGAAGAAGAGGAAGAGTGAATTATTCAGATTCATCTACAAGGGGATGTATCAGAATAGTAGCCTAAATTCGTTTAATGTATCACTCTTTATGTCGGACACGTAATGGTAATTGATATGATTTACCTTTTTTTTTTTTGTTGGCTATTTTATCAAACAGCTAATATTATGTTGCTAATGTTACACAAACCATGTTCCCGTTCACCATCTCAGAGTCAGACAGCTGCCTTCTAACAATCAGTACCTGATTCTTCATATCAACAGAAAAATATACCAGGTTAACTTGGCTTCTCTTGAGACTCCACTGTTTTGCAGAAGCCCACCCCGCACATTGACAGGATTGGTTACAACATGTTTGTGATGTAGAGAACAGGGGAGATTTCAAACGTTTTTTAGTTTTTCTTTGGTACACTGCAGTTTTAAAGAGAAAATACTCAGCAATGGTGTTGACTGATGAATATGCGCATGGTTTGTCTTAAAGCATACTAGAAACACCACATAGACAGATAAACAACATTTGAAAACTTGATTTTCTTTAAACAGCACTTTAAATAGCACTGCATTTGAAGTATTTATATTAAGTCAAAATAACCTACATTAATTAGGCTTATTATAGGCTGCACCTTATTTATAAAACACAGCGCTATTTGCCTGAGGCAGTTGTTTCCTTATTACTGACTGCAAAATGTAGGTGGTAAATTGAAGAAAATTAGATGTTTGTGGGCATTTTCTAGCAATCATGATGGCAGTGATTTATCATATGATCAAATTACAAAGAATAGTGTTATAATCAGACTTATATCCAGACATGCGGTGGAGTCCTTACTCCTTAACCTAGCACTTGGTCTACAAACTGGGGAATTGCACTGTGCAAATTGCTTTTTTTTTCACTGAAAATTTACTGAAACAGACACAAAAGACAGCATGTGCAAATGAATACTGCTGTCATCCTTGAGGAATTCCCTCATTAGTTTTCTTTGACTTACATTTTGGGGGTTTTCAATGTAATGTAAAACTGTTTTGTTCTGCTGACTTCTTCTCTGGGATATGGGATGACTTATTCCATGTCCATTTGGCAAAACAACAAAAATTAATAATTCATTTTTTGAATGAATTATTTTTTGTCTTGTTGACCTGCTAGGAATTGAAATTCTTTCTGCTATTGTTTTTCCCCTCTGAATAGACAGAATGTTAACGAGTGTTAGGGTAGTAAAATTAAAGAGGTTGTGTTCATTAGCCAGGATACAACATAGCTGCTACCAGGACTGGGCTAACCGGTTCTAGAGGCACCCTGATGGTGGCCGGTTAGCGTGGTGGCAGCGGTGTGGGTCAGCCCACCTGGGAGGGAGACAGCTGTCTCGTCGCTATCCAGCGCATGTCAGGCCTAATGACTCGCAGCTGACACCTTAACCCAGCCACACTGCAAAGTAGCGCATTAGAATAATTACTCCCTGTCATCCTCCATTTAATAGCCGTTCCCACCCCCCTCCAAATATACTCCTACTCATCCACAGGGCCTGTCCTTTGCTAACACACATACTCAGCCTTAAATGCTGTCACTGGTTGGACCATCAAAGTTAAGAGCGCACACACTCCCCCAAACCCCTTGTCATTTGCTTTTAGCCGATTCAATAGAATTTGCAAACCTCATTTAAGAGAATGACTGGGAAACAGGCCGACGCCACTGCCCAAAGACAGTGTTTGGTTGTAGCGCGAGAAAAACATGCTCTCACACACAAATAGAGACGTGCAGTCACAATACGTCCAGCCTGAGCATGCAGCTCATTATCGTGACATCTGCATAGCTGAAAAGATACACCTCCTGATACAGTGGGAATAGTTCTCTCTTTCTCTCAGGGCACAAGACCCAAGACATCTCACTTGTTGGTTATGATTGCTGCAGAAAACAATCTTGCAGTTGTTTCTGAAATTATACATAATTTATACTGTTATATATTGATTTGAGCAGAAAATTAGTTAGCTTATCTTAACTTCTGCACTTAAAGTTTATACAATACCTTTCAAACATGTGGGCTAAGTACAGCACATGAAAACTTGGCCAGATAAAGGCTTATGAAAGAAAGGTTTTAATTGTATTAAAAGGACAGCTATAAAAAGTCACAGGTATTTAAAGCTGCTGGAGTCTTAAGAGCCTCTCCATGCATGCCGGCAGTTGTGTGTCAGCCACTTCTAACCAAAGCTCACAAAGAGAAATGTTTACAGCTCTGAAAATACATCAAGATTTACTGCAATAGAAATGCAGCTGTGAGTTAATGGAACCTGATGAGGAGATGCAACAAACAAAATGTCTGCAGAGAAGTAGACGTAAGGTGTGACATGGTGGTCTCCATGGGAGGCTGGGTCAAACGCTAGAGGAAAGGTCATGGGTTGTCTCGTGTGGAGTACTGAACAATAGTGATCAAGAGGCTGACGCAATGGGATTATTTCTAGCTATTCGTTGTGATTATTGGCTTGAATCATTTTGTTACACATGTACCGCAATTGTCTTGTCTTTGAGTAAGTGCTTGCACTGTGGAATCTTTCAGAGTGTATGTAAATACATTTCAGGCCACTGCAGTGTTTCAAAATTTTAAATGGGTGTATGTGTATCTGAAGAATGATCTTCTGTTAAAGTATAGTGTTATGCTTTAATGTGTGTGTGTGTGCGCATGCATTTTTGTGATTTATGAGGACAAATTTGTATAATGACATGGGTATTACACTGGTATTATTACGTAAACATGAAATATGAGGACATTTCATGAGCCCTCATATTTAAAATAGCTTTAAAAACATACTAAACAATGTTTTTGTAAATGTAAATATGCAGAATGTTTTCTGTGATGGGTAGGTTTATGGGTAATTTGGGGGATAGAATGTACAAACCTGTGTGTGTGTGTGTGTGTGTGTGTTCTCCTCCTGACCAGTTGTTGTCTGACCAACTCAGGTCACATTAACCCAGTTCTCACAGTTGTGGTCTAGGAAAAAAAAAAAACACGAACACACAGCTCTCCTTAGTAATGTAGTGTGGCCTGAAGCTGCTTCATGCTGTTAGATTTCCACTGTTGCTGTGCAATGATCAAGTTATTTACTGCTTACATTACCATGCGGCTTGATAAGCATATTTTCCCCAGTAGACATAACAAGATGGTTTATCACCAGGGTTACTACTGAATATAGCAGGGAGTGCAACCAGTGTGTATTTACACTCCTGTGCTTTATAGCACCACATAAATAAACCTTTTCTCTACTGTAATTTAAAGCTGAATTTTTTGCATTAAATAATGAGGGGAACTTGCTCGTAAAAGCATCATGAGGTTTTAAATCAAAATAAAAGAGAATATGTGCAGACTCAACGCTTTGGAAACTTTTTTTTAGTAAATGATTAAGTGTATACAAAGTTTTTTATTTTAATATTATTATTTTTTATTTTATTTTAATATCTTAACACCCAGGATGTAGAAATTTCCTGAAGACTATTTGAAGTAAAATTGCTGTATTTAAAAAAAAAACACTTACCAGTATATCAGTTTAGTTATGTTTTCTCCTTATTCAAAAGAATAGTATATATAGATATGTGATTATTATAAACATAATAAAAACATTTTTTTTATCACTGGCAAGACAAAAAAATATGTGCTACATTAACAGAGTTAGTTATATTGTAACAGTCCAAGACACCTTAAAATTTAGTATTTTAAATAGTTGAATACGTTCCTTTACATTACAGTTTCTCTAACAGGTCACCCATTGACCCCTTTGTGGGCTGGGTGCCAGAAGCGATTCCACACACATTAGCCTCATCACTAGCTTTAATGCGTGCCACCCCACGGGATGGTAGGCGCCCTGGCACGTGTGTGTGGTCCTATCCAAATGGCAGGAATCTCACATGGACGCAACACTGCTCCATCCTGACAGCTCCCTCCAATTACCGGCACTCCTGTCGCATACCTCCCATCTCTCTTTGGCCCAGATCGCATGTGACCCCGCCCGCCTCTACGCTGGTGGAAGCAAAAGGGGAGACAGAGGAGTCCAAGGGGAAAGGGAGGTTCACACAAACATACATTCAGATACTTATTTTGCTTTTTGCACATTCCTCTTCTCAGCAACTCTGTAGATTTTTTATTTTTTTTTTGGCTTTGGTAGGGTTGTTAATCCATTAAAATATTTAATCACGATTAATTTCTTTTGAGGTAATGTGTTGTTAACACATTTTTAGTTTTTAAAGGCTTAATGTCAAGTAAGAAGGTTTTTAAATAAATAAATAAATAATTTTCTTTCATATTTGGCAAAATTGATAATATTACCTTTTCATATACATATACTGTATACAGTTTATATATATATATATATATATATATATATATATATATATATATATATATATAAAATCTTCATCTTGGAATTATAAGGTTCTATCTGACATTTTTGTCAAAATTGAGTTATTTACATATTTTACAATGATGTTTTTTAAAGCCTTTTTTTTTTAGAAAACAAAAAGGTTCTATCTACAAAGGAGTATGGAATTAAAAAACTTTGAAGCTCAATATCTCAAAACTGCTCAGAATGCAGATAGAACCTTATAATTCCAAGGTGGCAATATATATGAACCGAAAGTGCTTGCTCTGCTGGGGGCACGTAATTTGCGGCATGCAAATGAACTGGCACTTTGCAGCTTGTGCTGCACGGAGCATAGCAGACACTTTCAGTACATAGTTGTAGCGTCCGTTGTCCACCTAAATTAAATGGTTTTTATATCTATAAAGCAAAACGACAGTGGGGGCAGTGCCGCGGTGAGCAAGTAATGTACTCGGTGTATGGCCAAACAGTGTGTAACACCGGTAACGCCGGTTACTAGAGCAAGCTTATATATATACTGTATTGATATATGGTTAATTCAGGATACTTGGGACATTTTTTTTCTTAGTCTTTGCAATGGCAATAGTGTATATAATTTATATCTAGGGTTGAATTGGGATTATTGCTATTGAGATGACTTGGAATGTACCAAGTATCATGAATTAACCCTATATATAAGTATATATATATAGTGTTTATGGTTAGCATAAAACAACAGTTATAGTGTCAGACTGAAGATATGAATTAACAGTTGTTGTTTTTTTTTAATTAATAGTGTTAAACATGCTAATTTTGACAGCCCTACTTTTAAATTGTAGTTAGTATGTTTTCTCTTGGAGTGTGAGCCTGTATGCAAGCTTATGGTTTTTGTGCAGCTGAATGTTTATCATGTCTAGGGGCCTGACTGCAGGCCAGCTGAAGCTGCACAGAAAGGCCAGAAATGAAAAAGTACAGATGAGCCCAACAGCTTTGTTTGGATGCTCATTTGCAGTGTCGTGAGATTTCTCTGAGGAGGGGAAGAAGGGAAACAGTCACATACAAGCATGGAAGTGAGGAAGTGGAGTTTCGGGTTTCGGTGATTAAACACAAGAACTACAAGCACATTACAGCACTCATAATTTGCATCTGTCTCTTGTGTAAAGTGCAGTTTAAAAAAAAACAAACGTTCATTTACTTTACTGCTGCATACATTTCGAAAACAACTGTTAGAGGAAAGAGAACTTTCACAATGAGGAAGTGTTTAATTTTCTAATATATAAACAGTTTTTATTTTATTTTATTATTGTATTTTATTTTTAATGAAATTCCTGAGCAAAGTCATTCTAATGCCATGCATTAAACATCTTTATTCAGGTACCTGCATAATTACTGGTGAAAACATGAAGGGGATTTTTACATCATATAAACAATATCATATTTTGCAGACTTTCATTTTTTAGGTTGCCTAAAAATGATCATGAACAGTATGTTAATCACTAAAATGAACATCATTTTAAGCATGCAACCTCGAGAGCATAAAACATTTATTGATTTACAACATTCACAAAAAACAATTTCTGCTCCTCAACTGGCAAGCTGAAGCAGATACCTGCTGTCTCAAGTTTTGCTATACTGAAACATGTATTTAACTAAGAACAGTCCCCTCCCATCTGATCCGCTGGCATCCGGCCAAACAGATTTCTCCACCCTTATGATTATTTTATCACTTTAAATTCTTTATGATGAAATGCTGCAGTGGTAACCTTGCTAAAGCTGAGCAGGGCCTGGCTTTCACTGCTGCTATTTGGAATAGCTCTCCTCGGTGGCTCGTTCCTGCTCCCTCTGTTGGATTCTGCTTGTCCATTAGTGCCATCTGTGCCCGCCTGTGCCGTCTGTGAGCGCCTGCGCTCCGCCAAAATGACTGGCATTTTCTCTCAAACAACCAGGGGATGGTGCCCAGAGCTGTTAGCTGGCAATGATGTGCACTTTTTCTGACAAACCCGGGAAAAGAAAGACAGGATGGGGAGCAGAAAACATCTGCACATGTAGTGCAGCTTTGCTTAAGCTACTTTCACAGGAAAAGACATTTCTGGTGACCATGCAGCTAAGCTGAGCTTTGTAAACTTGATCTCTTCCAACACATTGGTTCCTAAGAGAAAGTCATCTCTAAATATCAGATGATCAGCAACCTTTGCAAGTCTTCATTGGTCCTGAATTGACATTGAATTCAGGTAGTTTTGGGAATCGAGAACAAGTAAGTGAAAGATACACATTCTGAAAAAGAAATTAGTTCTTAATTAGAAAAGTTCTTACTTACATTTACTTACCCTCATGCTGTTTAAAAATATCTTCTTTGGAGGCCTGCAGAAGAAATAAAGGCATACAGGTTTGGAACGAAATTAGGGTGAGTAAATGATGACATAGTTTATTGAACAGTAATCATTAAGTCAAATCTGAGTCATTAGATTTCCCTTCACTAGATTAAAGAAATAGTCCACTTGGTTGTATTGTGTCCTAATTTTGTCTGCATCTCTAAATGAATCGATTACTATAAATATTTAGATTCTATGTGTGTCATATAAGTGATTGTTAAAGGGACAGTTTAAAATGAAAATTGTGTCCACTTACTCAGCCTTGTGTCATTTCAGACTTGTATGACTTTCTTTCTTTTGTGGAATACAAAACATATTAAAGAAAATATAAAGAATGTTGGCAATCACTTCTATTGTCTGCAGAAGAAAGAAAGTGATGCAACAACATAAGGAGTGGTGGGACACAATTTCATTTTTTTGGTGAACTATCATCAGTATTCAATAACAAATAAAAAGTGATGGCTACGTCTTAAGTCATGATAGCAATTTTATTATGTTCTTCTGTTTTGCGACCGGCAGCGGAGGCAAACAATCTACTAACATTTGTCTTTAAAATGTTATTTGTATAGAACCAGTTCTGTAAATAGACCTACAGTGAATATAAGTAAACATAACTAGATTCAGCTACATGTAATATATAGTATACACTGATGAGCCAAACAATTATGATCAGTCACAGGTAGTGCAACTATTGTCGATTATCTGCTAACAGGGCCACATATTAAGGTCTGGGTAGATTGGATAGTAAGAAAACAATCACATCTCATAATCAACATGTTGGATTCAGAGGAAATGGACAGGAATTAAGATCTGAGCAACTTTGACAAGGGCCAAATTGTTACAGCAAGATGACTGGGTCAGAGTATCTCTGAAAAGGCAAGGCTTGTGAGTTGCTCTTGTTTAGCAGTGGTGAGAATTTACCAACAAACCACAAACTGGCAACAAGGTGTAAGGCTCATCGATGCATGAAGGCAATGAAGGATATCCTATCTAGTCCAAGGCAACAGAAGGTCTACTGTGGCACAAGTCACACAACATTTTAATGATGGTTATGGGAGGAATGTGTCACAACACACAGTGCATCTCACTCTGCTGCATATGGGGCTCCATAGCTGCAGAGCAATCAGAGTGCCTATGATGACCCTTGTCCAAAATAAATAGTGCCTAAAATAGGTACACGAGCATCAGAACTAGACCTTGGATCAGTGGATGAAGGTTGCCTGGTCCGATGAGTCCCATTTTCTTTTACATCACGTGGACGGCTATGTATGTGTGCGCCGTTTACCTGGGGAAGTGCTGGCACTAGGATGCTTGTTGAAGACCGGGTACACCCCTTCATGACAGGTATTTCCTGATGCCAGTGACCTCTTTCAGCTGGATAAGGCACCCTGCCACACTGCACACATTTTTTAGGAATGGTTTGAGGAACATGATGAAAAGTTCAAGGTTGGCCTCCAAGTTCTCAAACTGGTTGAGCATCTGTAGGATGAGCTGAAACAACAAGTCCGATCCACTGCAGTTCTACCTCACAACCTACAGGACTTGAAGGATCTGCTGCTAACGTCTAGGTGCCAGATACCACATGACACCTGTAGGGGTCTTGAAGGCACGTCCTGATTTTGCTGAGTTAGACGCGTTCCTGGGTCAACATATTTTTTGATCCTGGAACAAAGTTCCTGTCTGAAAATTTCAACACTGGCTCATTGGAAAAATGTACCTTTGTCAACATTTTTGCAAAATGCAAAACACGTACATATCACTGCAGTTTCTAACGGAAATGAACACTAGAGGCAGTAAAACAGCAAGCACTTTTAATTGTTTTCACATACAATTATGATAACAGGGCCAGATTATGGATTAATAAAGACTAGTTTTCACGCGGCTCCTTGCAAAATTATGTTATGACCTCAAAACACTTTATACCATAGTGCATGATTTGTAAACGAATATATTTTGGAGTTTGCATCACTTACCCAGCTCCATATGTTCAGTTTCACTGACATGACAAGGTTGTTCAGTAGCTCAGCTGGTACAGAGTTGTACTTGCGATGCGAAGAGCTCGGGTACAAATCTTGTGAAAGATGAGTCACGTAAAAGAGCTCAAAAACAAGCTAAAATGCCATGGTTACGATTGCGCTTTCATGTCACATTTCCTTTGTTAACACTATCGGGTAGGTTTAGGGTTTAATGTAGGTGTACGTTATTAAACATGATGGAGCATTTTAGCACCACTCATCGGACATTTCAATTCAGAAATGCTATATTTACTTTCATCTGTTCCGGAAAAACTAAACACGTTTTTAGCACCACTCACTAGACATTTCACTTTGAAACTGTCACGAAGCATGCACAACACATTGCCTGGCAAGTCCAGACTGATATATCTTCTACAAGATATATCAGTCTGGTCAGTCTGCCCTCCATCGCGATTCGAGTCAACTCCAAACCGTACCGTGCAATCAGATTTGTTTATTTCAGTGACACAAACAGCGTCACTCTAATGCGGTGAAAGTCCCTTCAATATCAACAAAGATTGAGCATGGGAGACCCAAGAGTTTGTTCTATTCAGCCGTGAATTCAGTTTTAAATGACCAAAAACACATTAATTATTTACTTTTCGCTGTTGACTCTTTTGTCGCTTTGCTAACGTCATATCCACCCTTCTCTGATTGGTTTACTCCGCTTCCTGTTTGCTCGGATTTGCTCCACTTTAGAAATCGAATTGATTCAATGGCCGACCAGACTCATCCGCTGATACAGTGGTGAGGCTGGATTTTCCAGGCAACACAACACAAGCCTGGGCTTGAAAATTTAATCATACCCATATCCATACCATCCAAACCTAACTCTACTCCAAAGTAATCCCTAAAATCAGAGGGAAATTATAGGTGAATAACGTCTCGGTTACATAGGTAACCCTCGTTCCCTGAAGGAGGGAACGGAGACGTACGTCGGACAGACCGACGAATAGGAATCTCGCTAGAGAGGCCAATCTACTTCGAGTGTAACTAAACGAGCCAATGCACATTGGCATGCAATCATATGCATCAGCTGCTCGCCTCGCAGCGCGGGTATATAATGAGCAGCAGGTGCGTTGCATCTTCAGGTTTTCGCTGAGGAGCCGAACCCAGCAGGCGGCAGCATCAGCAGGACGACGCCTGTGGCGACGGAACGTACGTCTCCGTTCCCTCCTTCAGGGAACGAGGGTTACCTATGTAACCGAGACGTTCCCATTCAGTCGGTCACGTTCGACGTACGTCGGACAGACCGACGAATAGGAATCCCTACCAAAGCGCCACAGGGGCTGCCCTCTTCCAGCGCTCTGTCGTGAGCCACCTGAACCCCCTTGCCTAAGGACGGTGGGACCAGGCTCACGCAGAGAGGGTCGATCACTGTTGTTCCCAAAACCCACTCAGTGCGACAATTGGATAACGCTGGGAAAGCGTAGCCTTACATGCGATAAGGAACGCTGCGGAAGCCATATCCTTCCCCGAAGGAGTTATATGGATAAGTACATATGGACTAACCTTGTAGGTTGTACAACATATGGAAGAACTGGGGTGACTCCACTCGGTGAGAGATGGGTTCTCCCAGAGGGAAAGACACGGGCTTCGTTTAGGAGCAGCCGTGGAAAAAGCCATATGGGATCCCCGTAGGGTCACACATATGGAACCCAGCCTAAATCCGGTTCTCAAGGATACAACGGAGTATAGGCCTGGCGCCAGACGCTCCGCCACGTCGGCTGCCGACGGGTAACCGGAGGACTCAACAGGGTCTGCCCGTAGGGACTCTCTGGAGAATAGAATGCGCATGTAGCGCAGCAAGCCGACACTAAGCCGGGGCCTCTCCGTGCCTCTGACCTGAGGCGAGAACACGGGAGGAGACCGGCTCGACACGAAGGCTATAGTATCTAGCGAACGTGTTAGGTGTCGCCCAGCCCGCAGCTCTACAAATGTCTGTTAGCGAGGCGCCACGAGCCAGCGCCCAGGAGGATACCACACCTCTCGTGGAGTGGGCATGCAACCTGAGCGGGCAGGGCACGCCCTGAGCTTGGTAAGCCAGGGCGATGGCATCCACTATCCAGTGGGCCATCCTCTGCTTGGAGACAGCCTTTCCCTTCTGCTGGCCTCCGTAACAGACGAAGAGCTGGTCTGAGGTCCTGAAGCTTCGAGTTCTGTCTATGTACAGTCGCAAGGCGCGAACTGGACAGAGCAAAGCCAGGGCTGGGTCTGCCTCCTCCGAGGGCAGCGCTTGCAGGCTCACCACCTGATCCCTGAAGGGAGTGGTAGGAACCTTGGGCACATAGCCAGGCCGGGGTCTCAGTACCACGTGGCTGTCCCCCGGCCCGAACTCTAGGCACGATTCGTCGACCGAAAATGACTGCAGGTCCCCTACCCTCTTGATGGAGGCCAATGCCACCAGCAGCAAAGTTTTCATAGAGAGAATCTTTAAGTCTGCTGACAGCAAAGGCTCAAAGGGAGCAATCTGGAGTGCTCTGAGCACCAGAGTAAGGTCCCAAGAGGGTATGGAGGGGGGGACGAGGAGGATTTAACCGTCTCGCCCCCTAAGGAACCTGACGACCAGGTCGTGCTGACCAACAGATTTGCCATCTATGTGGTCGTGGTAAGCGGAGATAGCAGCAGAATGGACTTTGAGGGTGGAGGGGGACAGCCTACGCTCCAACCCTTGCTGCAAGAAGGAAAGCACGACACCGATCGAGCATCTTCGGGGGTCTTCTCGGCGAGAAGAGCACCACTCGACGAACAGGTTCCACTTCGAGGCGTAAGCACGTCTCGTAGACAGTGCACGTGCCGAAGTGATGGTGTTAAGTACCTCGGGGGGTAAGTCACCTAGAACCTCCGCGTCCCGTCCAGGGACCAGACATGGAGTTTCCAGAGGTCTGGACGCGGGTGCCAAGAGTGCCCCGTCTCTGAGAGAGGAGGTCCTACCTCAGAGGGATGGGCCAGGGAGGGGCTGTCGCGAGGAGTGAGAGTTCTGGGAACCAGGTCCGGTTGGGCCAGTAAGGCGCAACTAACAAGACCTGCTCCTCGTCCTCCCTGACTTTGCACAGGGTCTGTGCAAGTAGGCTCACTGGGGGAAACGCATATTTGCGCAGGCCCCGGGGCCAGCTGGGAGCCAGTGCGTCTGTCCCGAGTGTTCCCTCGGTCAGAGAGTAAAACAACTGGCAGTGGGAGGTTTCTGGTGAGGCAAACAGGTCTACCTGAGCCTCTCCGAACTCTCTCCAGATCAGCTGAACCACCTGGGGGTGGAGTCGCCACTCTCCGGGCAGCGCAGCTCGTGATAGCTCGTCAGCCACACGGTTGAGCACACCGGGGACATGAATGGCGCGAAGCGACCTCAGATGCTTCCGACTCCACAGGAGGAGATGGCGGGCGAGTTGCGACATGCGACGGGAGCGTAGACCAACTTGGCGGTTGATGTACGCAACGGTCGCAGTGTTGTCCGTACGGACCAGTACATGCTTGTCGCGAAGCAGGCCTTTGAGGCGGCTCAGCGCAAGGCGTACTGCCAGCAACTCGAGGCAATTGATGTGCCAATGCAGATGGGGTCCCGTCCAAACCCCTGAGACTGCATGCCCGTTGTACGTGGCACCCCAGCCGGTGGCAGAAGCATCTGTGAAAACCACAGCATGCCGGGACACCTGTTCTAGGGGCACTCCTGCCCGGAGAAACAAAGGGTCCGACCACGGACTGAAGGTTCGGCGGCACTTCTGAGTGATTGGCACCCGGAACGTGCCGCGTTGCCACGCCCATCTCGGGACTCGGCCGTGAAGCCAGTGCTGAAGCGGTCTCATATGAAGCAGCCCGAGCGGTGTTACAGCCGCTGCAGCCGCCATATGCCCCAGGAGCCTCTGAAAAAACTTCAGTGGGACCGCTGTCCTGCCATTGAACGTATTCAGGCAGTTCAACACCGACCGAGCACGTTCCTCTGTGAGGCGTGCTACCCGTTCGACCGAATCCAACTCCATACCGAGAAAAGAGATCCTCTGCACTGGGGCGAGTTTGCTCTTCTCCCAGTTGACCTGAAGCCCCAACTGGCTGAGGTGCCTGAGCACTAAGTCCCTGTGTTCGCACAACTGATCCCGAGACTGTGCTAGAATGAGCCAGTCGTCCAGGTAGTTGAGAATGCGAACACCCTGTTCTCTCATGGGAACAAGGGCTCCCTCCACGACTTTCGTGAAGACGCGGGGAGACAGGGCCAGCCCGAAGGGTAAGACTCTGTACTGATATGCTCGACCTTCGAACGCGAATCTCAGGAATGGCCTGTGTCGCGGAAGAATCGAAACATGAAAGTACGCGTCCTTCAGGTCGATCGCTGCAAACCAATCTCGGGGACGGATGCACTCGAAAATGCGTTTCTGCGTAAGCATTTTGAACGGTAGCTTGTGAAGGCTCCGATTCAAAACTCGCAGGTCCAAGATCGGTCGTGACCTGCCGCTTTTCTTGGGTACAATGAAGTAGGGGCTGTAGAACCCTGACCTCAAATCGGCTGGAGGGACCGGCTCTATCGCGTCCTTCGCCAGTAGGACTGCAATCTCCGCACGCAGAACAGGGGCATCGACATCTTTCACTGAAGTGAAGAGGACGCCCCTGAACTTGGGGGGAAGCCGGGCGAACTGAATCGCATAGCCGAGCCTGACGGTCCGGAGGAGCCAGCGAGACGGACTGGGGAGCGCTAGCCAGGCTCCCAGAGACCGCACCAGCGGCACCAAGGGGACCACCGGCGTACCCCGCCGCGGGGGCAGCGAGGGTGGAACGCAGGGACGCGGCCCGGGAGGCTCTCTGTGTGAGGCGGCCCGAAGCGGGGTCACAGTGTGCTGTGCAACACTTACCTGCCTCCACGGGTGGACAGAGGGAGCAGTCGAGGATTTGCTTACCTGCTGCTCGCTGCTGTCCGCTGGCGACAGAAGAGGTGGATGAGAGTGGTGAGGTTCTAGCCCTCCCACTGCTCTCCGAGCCCTCTTCGGACCCGGAGATAAAGGAAACTGCTCTTTTCTCGAAAATTTGGCGGAACAAAAGGAAACAACAAAAGATTCTCCACCCGGCCCTCCTCCGGGGAAGGAGTGGTGCATTCACCACCTCCTGAAGAGCAGTCCCCTCCATCTCCGGGTCGCCCGTCCTAGGGCCGCTTGGACTTGGCCTTGCCACCCTTCTTCTTGGGGGGTGGCTGGACGGGCTGGGCGCCCCGCCCGCGACCGGCTCCACGGCGCCGCTTGGATGGAGGCTGCTGCTGCTGGGGCGCGGGAGCGGGGGCGGCTGCAGGCGCCCTCGGCGACGGGTAGTCTGAGGTGCCGCCGGCGGTGGAGGTGCAGCAGCTGACCGCCTCGGCAGGATGTGACTGATGACCTCAGACTGCTCTTTGTACAGCCGAGAACTGTTGGGCAAAGTTCTCGACCGCGTCGCCCGAAAAGGCCGGTCTGGGACACGGGGGAATTAAGAAACCTGACCTTGTCGGTATCCCTCATGTCCGCAAGACACAGCCAGAGATGGCGTTCCTGGACCACCATAGTGGACATCGCACGACCCACTGACCGCGCCGTAACCTTCGTCGCTCGAAGCGCGAGGTCCGTCGCGGCACGAAGTTCCTGGAGAACTTGTGGATCATGACCACCCTCGTGCAGGTCCCTCAGTGCCTTGGCCTGATGGACCTGCAACAACGCCATAGCGTGTAAGGCAGAGGCAGCTTCCCCACAGGCCTGATAAGCCTTGCCGGTAAGATCCGACGAGTACTTACAGGCCCGGGAAGGGAGAGACGGCTCCCCCGCCAGGTGGAGTTGGGGGCACAGTTGCATAGCAACGGCCCGTTCCACAGGGGGTATGCGCGTGTAACCCTTCGCTGCCCCGCCATCAAGGGTGGTGAGGGAGGAGGACCCACCGACACGGTTTCGGGCAGTAAAAGGTGCCGTCCACGTGCCCGTGAGCTCTTCATGCACCTCCGGGAAGAAGGGCACTGGGGTGGGGGGCTGAGAACCAGCCCTGGCCACCCCGAGATACCAGTCATCCAACCTCGAGGGTTCGGGACACGGTGGAGGATTCCACACGAGCCCGACCCTGTTGGCGGCCCGGGAAAGCATAGCCATCATTTCCGGGTCCGTGTCGGGCACAGTTGTCACCCCCGAAGGAGGCAACTGCGCCGACTCATCCTCCCCAGAAGTATCAGGCTCACCCTCCGATGCAGCGATCGACATCCGGTCGTCTGGGGGAGCTCTGAAGGAAACGGATGGTACACACCTCTGGGGTGGTCCACCACGTTCCGAGGGCAGCTCTACTGGCTGCGGAGCGCACGAGGGGAGGGTTCCTAGGGGGTTGGTTCCCCCGAAGGAAGCGCGCTCACCGTTATCCTCAAGTCACCAGCCCCGCCGCTCGCAGCAACCCTCTGAGGAGGATTGGAGCGAGGCGGTCGGGACCGGGACTCCACCCCTTTGCAGAAAGTGGAGTCTCGACCGCAACTCCGCGATGGTCATCTTCCCACAATGGGTACATGACTCATCCACAAACGCTGCCTCAGCGTGCCTTAAGCCCAAGCACGCGATACAGCGCTGGTGACCATCCCGAGGCGCCAGGTAACGACCGCATCCAGAAACACACAAGTAGAACGACATCTTTAAAAAGACGCGAACTACTCGTGTTAGCTCTTTCAAGGACTGACTCTTTTAGGTGCTGAAGCACGCAGGGGAATAGCCGCTGCAGCACAGACAGGGAATGTGCAGCCTGTCGTGTGCACTCTCCTTGAAGGCGCTCCTCTTACCAGCTGTAACATCAGCTTTTTAGCGCTCTAGGCGCACCGTTTCACCAGCCGTGAGAACGGCCTTCACGCTGATTACAGCTTTGCTCAATCAAATTAAAGGCAAAAACAAAAACAAAAGGAGAATCGGCCCCGCTGCTGCGCTGTCCGCCTGCACCTCGCAACAAAGAGACGTCTTGAAGAGAGACTCGTTCACCACACTCGCTTTCAGTAGCTGTCTTCATAGAAGGTTTGGCTCCGAAGCGAAAAGCTGAAGATGCAACGCACCTGCTGCTCATTATATACCCGCGCTGCGAGGCGAGCAGCTGATGCATATGATTGCATGCCAATGTGCATTGGCTCGTTTAGTTACACTCGAAGTAGATTGGCCTCTCTAGCGAGATTCCTATTCGTCGGTCTGTCCGACGTACGTCGAACGTGACCGACTGAATGGGAACACTGATTTAGAAGCACCTAACCCTGGTTGTAAACCTAAACGACATAAACTGTAAACTTGTCCCTCAAATCTGATTGGTTGATTGGAAAGTTGTTCTAGGATCAACAAAGATGTTGCACTTTGTGAAATCAAGTTTTACTTCTTGAAGAGTCCATGCCTTGGTGGTTCGGAGGTGCGCACTGTATATCACTTCACTATATATAAAGAGCAAAACTGATTACGAGCACGCTTCTCAACTTCGTAGTCACGTTGTCAATTAGTAAGTCCAATATATACTGTATATACAGTTGAGAACCACTCATATACTGTATAGTTTATATGGAATGCACTGCATTTTCTGGAACTGTAAATGTAAAGACTGACCTGAGGCAGATAGTAGAGGTTAATGGCTTAGAGGGTCTTTTTTCGTTTACTGTCAACTCGCTTTTAATGTTATGCTAAAAATGTGAGCGAGTAATGACCAATTTGTAAACATCATGACACCTAATGTCAGCGTTGGATTTTTTACCGGTGTCTCGAGATTAAAAACCATCATTCTCCCTCTGTCTCGTGGGTCAATCCGGTAGTCATCAGCTCTTGATTGCTGATCATATGCCACTTTATTTACCCAGAAGACTTGATTTGAGCCAGCAGGACTTGCTGTAAATATTGTGTCAGCAGGCAAGGATATTTTATACCCTTGTAATTTATGGTGTCTATGCGCCTCCAAAAGACATTGTGGCTCATTGTGGCTGTGGACTTAAATTACAGGGATCACCACCATGCTGTCAACTCTCACTTTCAAAGCAAGCTGCGGGTTGAGCATTATTAGGTCCTCCAGAGCCTGTGAGACTCATGCTGACATGCTTTTTTTTCGAAATTTAATGCTTGTCAGAGGATCCGTTTTGATTCACCCGTGGCAGCTACAGTTTCAGAACCGTAAAACTGAGAGCTTCTTCACTGTTTCTGATGGCTCAAACTGTCCTTTTCTTGAGGCTTTTAATGTATTCACTGTTTCAGTGCCTATATCACTTTTTAATGACTGTAAAATTTATCCAAGTTGTCAGCAGGCGTTAGATTTTAGGCTCTCTTGGCTTAGTTCTGAATCTCCACCAGACCAGATGGCGGTGCTATGTGGGCCGTATGTGGACCATGGGTGTGGAGATAGTGGGGGCCAGCTCTAGAGTGCAGGATTGCTCACATTCTGGCATTTTCCCTAGGCCTGTTTGCAGCTGCACTTCCTGTCCCATTTTGATCTTCTAAAATGTTCAATATGTGGAAAGGGTTTAGAAGACAGACCTTATTCTGTGTAATGCCACAGTAGTTTTAACAAATAAGGCATAGACGAAAGAAAGGTTGTTTGAAAGAAAAAATGTGGTTTAGAAATGATTTTGAAAGAACTCTCTTATGCAAAGTCTCTAAATGTCTTTAAATTACAATTTAAAATAACTTTTTTGTATTTGAATATATTTGAAAATGTAATTTATTCTTGTAATAGCAAAGCTGAATTTTCAGCATCCAGTCTTCAGTGTCACATACTTCAGAAATTATTCTAATATGAAGTATTAATGTATGTACAGTATGTATATTATTTAAATTTTACCATTTAAATTATACATGTTTATTTATTTATTTGTAATATAATTTTGCTTTTATTTTTAATGGAATCAGCTATATGAACAAGTAATGTGAAGGCCATTTTGAAAAACAGCCACTGATTCATATATATATATATATATATATATATATATATATATATATATATATATATATATATATATATATATATATATATATATATATATAATATATAATCTTTTGGGAGGAAAATGGGATGAAATGGGATGGTCCTGAGAAGTACATGGGCTACTTTCCAAGTTCCACCTTTCTCAATTCCTGGATCTCACTCCTTTAAAGAACGGAAAGTGCAAGACGACTCCTCTGGGAGTTCCAGGGTTGGGGGAATCAAGCTGTTCCAGATAGTGGCTAGCAGAAGATGAAATGCAAAAACACATGCAGACTCTTTTGGACAGGTGCCCAAGCACACGGCTAATCAGAGCAGCAGACATCTTTCTGTAAAGTCTGGTGGCCGTCAGAATGGTGCGGCTCGAAGAGCGCTCCAAAGAGCAGAGATGGAGGGGTAATGATGGCCCCCCCAACAGGCTGCCTCTGTTTGACTGATCTGTATAGGTGTAGCATATGTGTGGGGTCACAGAGGTGAAGCTCTTGATGAACTGAGCCTTGTGTGATGTCATAAAGATGGCATGAAACCATGAGAAATCTCTGATCAGTCTAATCAAGTGCCTTTCTAATTTTTAATAAACACTGTGTGGTGTAATTATTCATGCTTTTATGCATTCAAGAACTTTCAACTGATGTCATTTGATATTTGTCTCTTCATGGAACCATACGTGATAATTGAGCTGCATATTGACCAATTTAGCACAAAGACTACACACAGAGACTCTGATATTTGGTTTATCTTTACAAAATGATCCTGACTGCAAGTATTAAAGTGGTTTGTATAAAATACAATATTATTTGTACAATATACAAATTTAAAACACAAGGGGAATGTTACATTTTGATATGACATCTCAAGTGAGAATAACACTTAAAAATGTCTCTTTAGCATACTCTTTTACCCACAACACTCCATCCAGTAATATCACCTTGATATCTAGCCCATGGTCCATCTATTCTCATGGCACAGGTGGGCTCTGTCTGTCTCAGTGTAACATTGCTTAGATATAGTATCCAACGCCAAGTGCTCTTGCCCGGGAGCGATAGAGTTAAAATGGGTCTGACCGTGGGTTTGGATATGACCGTATTGCTCTGCACCTGGTCGAATCTTACGGCAGAGCCCCATCTCGGCTATAGTAGTGGAGGCGGACAGCTTTTCAGAGTTTCTGCTTCAAAGCCTGCAAAATCCAGTAAACTTAGCCACACAATCAGTGGTGGCCAAAACAGCATCTGATGTGCCTTATTTGTTGACGGAGTGAGATCTATCGCAGAGGGTGCGCCTCACTTGGCTTACAATGCAGGGACAACATAAAGCCCTTTATTCGTGGTTAGTCTATGAAGACGCTGGGTTTCTTCCAATATCTAATGCCAATTGCGACTTGAAACTAGGGCAGGCGACTGTGATGTTAGTTTTTCATTGTTGGTTGTTACACATTAGTTATCAATCATACATGTTTGGGAAAATATATTAATTCTCAATGATAAAAGTGCTTGGGTTCAGTAGAGCATTAATGAATCCTGCACCACAGATAATTATGTGTGTGTTTGTGTGTGTGGGAGTGTGGGAGTGAGTGTGTATGGTGGTTATACGCTAGACGAGAGCTCCCTCTTGGTGCCATTGCACCCAGTTTCTGCAGCTGATGAAACACAAACTATAGAGCAGTGGGTGATACACTGACACTTTGTGCTATAATGAAAGCAGGAGCAACAACCACATTTTTATGATTAATTTAATCATAGATATATACTTATATCAAGACATATGCTTTTGGAAAGTTTTATTCTGAAGTTTGTTGTTTTTAGGGTACAAGGTATGATACACTGGAAAATTTGATCAGTAATTTCATTGTTATTCAATTTGTTATTTATGTAATTTAATATGATATACATTTTAATTTGATTATTATTTCAAAGACAAGGCTTAAGCCTAGTCCCAGACTAAAGTGCATGTTTGAGCTGTTTTAACTGAAAGTAACTTGCTCTGACATTCCTTAAAATATGTCAGTGCCATTGTTTTGTCTCAAGATGCACACCAGTAATATTTTATTTATTTATTTATTTAGGCATGCTTAAATGTCCTAATTGATCTAAGGCCTTGTCCTGGCTTAGTCTAATCCCTGTCTGTGAAACAGGGCCCATATGTATTATAATATTTTACTTTTTAAGAGAATCAGATATGAACAAGTAATACAAGAGCCATTGTGACAAAAAGCCATGATGATTCATGTCTGTACATACAGTTTTACATTGTTTGGGGGTAAGAAAGATTTTCATTCCATGGTATAAGATGGACCTGAGAAGGAACTAGAATACTTTCCAGGTTACACCTTTTTTAAATGTCTTGGTCTATAATATTTTTTATTTCCATATTTTATATAATATTTATTTTTTTATATTTTATTTTATTATATTTTACCACCCAGACACCATGTCTTAAATAGGCATGAAACATGTTAATAATAATAATAATAAAAATAATAATAATAATAATATTTATTTATATTATTATTATTATTAGTGTTGTTGTTACCAATCATTTAATAAATGTAATAATACTAAAACATGAATTACTAAAAATAAATGAATTAATCAGTCAGTTAATTAATTAAATCTTCTCCTGACCTTTTCTTTTTCTTCTAGGGACGCTGTATAAATTTCAATCGGGTGCAGCACCAATAGACGGCAGTCTCCAGGCTCCGAAAATCTTTGACTTCCAAGTATATCAGATGGGACAACAGAAAAAAGCATAATTTCCTCGAGATGACATAGCTTGTCTTTGGCCACTTAAAAGTATCTTGGTTCAACGCTTGTGTATTGCCTTTCCAAAACTTATAATTCTGGTATCTTTCAAGCTACTGAATGGCAAGCAGATGACTAAATAGATTAACCAAAAAAAAAAAAAAGTGTCTGATTTTGCTGCCGATCTGGTTAGCTTTAATGCACAGCAAAGGCTTTTTCATGTTCTGACCATATTGTGCCTTCTGAGGGAAAAAGCTAATCTTATGGACACAGACGGAGGCTATTTCAAAAAAAAAAAAAAAAAAGCAGAATGAGATGAGGCTCTTTGCCGTTGGCTGGGAAGTAGAACTAATCCCAGTAGGCTCATGGAGTGCAGAAGTACTTTGCCTCTTGGCAATGTCTCTTCACAAAAATCTCTCCAAGCCCACTATCGTCGGATGCCTAGCGGGGCTTCTTTGACTGGAGATCTTGTCATTTTAACACTGAGAAGTGCACACGCATGACAAATTGTAGACAGAATGCCCTAAGGTATTGGACACAGTAAGACTTTGCCCTTTAGTTTGTGAAGACACCTTTCTATCAATGCGAGGACAGCGCAGAGAAATTAATAGAGCGTTATTGCACCGCAAGACACCCTGTGACCAAAGCTCTCCGGCAAGGTTTTGAGGGACAGATTTATCTTTGGTGGTTGGTGCTTCCTCCCCACTTATTTGGCAGTCTGTTCTGTGCTCACTAACGCATAGACCGTCACAATTCAGAAACATGCCCTTCAGTTAAAGGTTTTAGTGCATCAATACAACTGTCCACCCAACTGATCTCCAAAAATGTTGTGCTCAAGTTCACTTGGGATAGGAATATCTAACGTTAATTGATCTAAAGGCCACTTTAGAGATTTTGTATTTTATATTATTTTTTTGAGATTTTGTATGAGGTCTGACAACTCTAGAATTTTTTTTTTTTTGTAAAATTAAGGAGTTCCTCAGCTGTGCTAAAGTGACGCCCTCATCCAATAAACTCGGAAGATCAAACCGAAAGGGGCGACGAACGGATGAGTATTGTTCATTTCCAGAAATTATCCACGTCGCTCTCCCCCCTCCACTTGCGCACAGAAAAGCGAGCAATATAAATTTATTTTAGATTTCTTTAACGCGCTGTCATGACGACGATCGTGAATGATGTCAGTGTCAGTGGAAACACTGTGGGGGAGGAAGGGGGCGGCAGCTGAAGAAAAAGGCTCGAACGATCCAGTCACTTTCGATACGCTACTTCAGATGCAAAATGGATATTCGAGTCGAAATCTGACAAAGCGTGCCGGCTTTGACGGGAAGTGGTATAGACAATGACCAGTGGCTGGGTCAGTGGGATGTCTCAGTGCAAGCAGGGAAGCTTATCAAATGACACTAAAAATAAGTTCAACAACCATCAAGTTTGAGGGGGGAACAGAATGGGGTGCAGTGGCTCACATTCGGTGGGCATGCAAGTGTGCAAGATGGCAGGACCATTGGGGGAAAAAAGCCCTCGTTTAATTATTTCTTTGTTTCTATCGTCATAGTTGTAGGGACATTAATTATTGGTCCCCTCCACCCCCTCCCCAAAAAAAGAAACAACAGAATACATACATAGAGAAGTTAAAACATTCATTCTCAGACTGGCACTTACAAGTTAAGCTTATGCACTTCATGGATAGATAGGTGAGTGTAATTTTCAGACTTATTGTACATATATATTTCCTTTTATATGTCACAGATCACAGAATTTCAATTAAGTGTTAATTAGGTATTTACATATTAGTTGCAACATGGCTTAATATCTTTACCAGCTGCTTACATGCTATTTATCCACTTCAACCACACCAGAGCACATCTGCTTTGCTTTCTCTTTATTATTGTTTTTGCTTGTTTTATTTACCTTTTATTTTTATGTTTTCTTTAAAGATGCATTTTACATTGTTGTATTTATATTTTCATTTTGATTGTGGTTCCTGTGTGTTTTTATATGTCTTAGGGCCCATAAATGCGTGTGGAGAGAAACTGATTGTAAACTTTTCGTATTTGTGTCGCAAATTGGAATTATTCTTTGTAATATTGAATTAAGCGCACCAGCTATAAAAAAAAAAATAATATTAGTAATTTTTGTAAAAAAAAAAAAAAAAAAAAAAAAAAAAGTTTTAGGTGCAAAAAAATCACAAAGTTTTGATTTTTAGAATTTGGATATAAAAAAAGATTTAGTTTTTAAAAAAACTCAGTGATGATGACTGTGTACTATTAAAAGGCAAAGAAACAATGTATTAGTCATGATAATTTGTTAATTTAATTAAAACAAGGTCAGGTTTATTCTTTTCTTTTTTTTTTTCATTAGCACTTGCAGCCCTTATCATTATAGTGCCTCATGTCTTGCTGCAGTCCGGCCAATGAATGTAATTTCAATAGTAACTTATTTTTTTCTTATTATACACAAGGCTAATTATAATTATGTTTTTGTATGAGATCCTTTTTTTTTTGACAACATAATATCATTTCATGACCCCCCCCTGAAAATAATGGGTCTGCAGATATAAACTTCATTAGTGCACTGGTTAAAAATGTAAACAGTAGTAGTGCACAGAAATCATTTGAAAAAATGAATGCACAAAAAATAAAAAACCAACCAAACAAACAAACAAACAAAAAAAAAAAACAGACAATGAAAAGGAGTGGGCAATACATTTGCCCTCATAGTAAGCAGAACTCTCTACACACACTGCATTTTACCTTCTTTTTAAAAAAATTCACATTGACTTGCTGATTTATTTCTTAAAATAGTTTGATCTGTTGCAGAAAGCTGGAGACACTCAGATCCACCATAAGCAATTAGACTATGGTCACCATGTTAGTCATCTGTTTTTCTGCACTTGTTGTCTTACGCTGAAGTAATGACACCATACACATAAAAGCATTTAGCACTTCTCATGATCTCACATGACACATTTCAGAAGATTCTTATTTAATCTCATCTTCACATTTTCCTTATTCAGCCATTACCGAAGTTTCAAACATTTTTGTATCTTTTGTATTTTCATTTTGTATCAAATAAATGGCACTTTTTTTTAAATGAACCTGTGTCCATTCTAAGCACTTGTCAGTGTCACTGAACTTTAATGATTTATTTAAGCAGATTACTCACTGTAAATGATTCTGCACAGCTTACACTCAGCAACAGTGCATTATTAACAGCCATATTTTCATATGATAAACTGCTTTGAACCAAAACATCTGCTTATCTGACTATTAGCGGACTGACTTGATGTGTTGAACTCTTTTAAATACACATCTCTTCTGTAGCTAACATTATTTTGAATGCATATTTTACTTTTATTTATTTATTGCTTGCTTTAGGTAAAACACATTTCTCTTTTTAGGACATATCCATGTAGATTCATGTAGATTATTTAGAAATGCATACCATATTATAATGTAAATATTTTTTTATTTATTTCACCTGCTCTCATTTAGGTATATCTCCCAATTCCAGTCTCTAGTAGGTTATACATACCCATAAATCATTGTTCTCCATCCAGCCAGCCGCACAAGGCACTTGTTAAGAATTCACTCAACAGTCATTAAACCTACAGCATTCCCACCTAACCCTGCTCTCAAAGCTGTGCCTCGCACCCCAGCAATGCGTGACCAAAAGCTACATAGTGTTCGTGCTGCTCATAACTTCCCCTTGAAATGAGGTGTAAGAGACGTTTCATGCACCTGGTTATGACCATAAAACCACTTCTTTTGGAGTCAAAACTTGTGCCTTTAACACAACATTAGGTCTCAAAAGAAGATTTTCCACTTAATCTGAGAAAACGCTGCTTTGATTTGAGTGGCATGGCTCATTATCACAAGTTCACACTGTCTGAAAGATGTTTTATGGGCTGTAAATGGTGAATTATAACATTTTTAATTCTTCTTCCAAGTTTGATGAAGTGGAACTTCAAACTTCCTTCAAAGACTTGTTTGGAATTATGATTCATTTTTTCTTATTTATTCCCACAGCAGAGGTTTACTGTTTTTTTTTTGTTTTTTTTCCTTTTTTTGACAAATAATTTGTTTTTTGTTTTTTATTAAACATTTTTATTGTATTGCACAAATGTATTTATTTCTGGAAAATGTCAAATATAGAAATATAAAGTTTATATTGTTCTAAAAGAGCAGGATGTGCTTTGTGAACAAAATCAGACAGGATTTCCTCACCTAATGTTGGCCATAAAACAGAATCCTCACTTCCTCAATTTTTTCTTTCTTCCTCTCTTCCATGGAAAGGGCAGATTAATGCAGCTGTTTTCTGTTTAAGCTGGTCTGGGTTTACAGGTTATACCAGTTTTCACAGTTATCCAAGAATCGTGGGTTACGGTGATTAAACTCTGCAGAAATACTAACCTTTCCGAGAGTGGCGGCTGGAATCAGCTGGTCTTGTTAGACTTGACACTTGATTTTATGCAGTGCATTTCAAAGTGAATAAAACCTAATCCTGCTCAAGCAAGATGTGGAAAGTGCAGGTGGGGGATTACAGTATTATGGTGTGTTTTTTTAGTACTTAGAACTATTACATGGAGTTTTAGTGATTTCCCCCCCTATAAATGATGTTATGTAGCATAGCTCAAAAAAGCAAAGCAAACCAACCATGAGGCATTTGCTGACACTGACGCCTGCACACTCACCTCACTGCTGGGAGGGTTAGGGGTGGGCGAATCGCTCCGTCTGTTAATGCTAAAAACCAACATACGAGTGTCACTTCACTTTTGACTCCAGCATGAGAGCGAAAATATTGCTCTCTGCACAGCTTGCTACAAGAAATGAATGACATGTCTCTCAGCCAATCCAAAACGAGAAACAATAAGCCCCCACAAATGAGGGCGGAGCCTGCAGCAGCTAACAGAAGTCACCTTGCCACTGGTCAGAAAAGTTCAGTTAATAGACATGGAAAGAAACAATGACCGGAGGTGATTTTTCCGCTGTTTTCAGAACCTTTGTGTCATCTAGAGCCTAGAACAGATTTTAGAATTTTACAGCAGATGTTTGCACAATTTGCACTAATATTTCAGGCTGCAACACAAAAAATGCTAGAGTATAGGTAAAGATTTCCTTTTATTTCTCATTGCAGAATATTACTAAACATTAACAGAGTGTGAGTGATCAAAAGGTGATTCGCTTTCAAATCAGCTGTAAAGCGGCCAGCGACACATGTCGGGCAATGCTCTAATTGTCATTTATGAAGGCCGTTGGAAGAACGCAGACTATTCCAGTTGGGCCCAGCTCAGCCAACACCGCCCATAATCCAGCCTGCCCACCGCAGAGATGCACTGAGAAGAGGCGCTTTACTACCTCAGATGCTCCAAGTTCTCTAAGCACAAACACGGGCCGCCCACGCGCCCAGCAGCACCTCTCCCAGTCGCTGGCATCATTTAACATTACGATATTTTCCCTGTGTTTTTTGACGGATGATGGGGCCTCATTGCTATGCAAGTGCCAGATGAATCATAAACCTATACCATATGCCATCGCAATTTGCTGATGGGACCAAGCTGTTTTGGTGGATATAAAATCCAGGGATTATAAATGCCTGATCCTCAGTGAATGGTAGAGGCACAAGGTGGGGTGAACGCAAGCCGTCTTATCTAATGAATTGGGTCAGTGAGCAGCGGAAAAATGCAAAGATCTAGAAGTATCAACCTGCTACCTTTACTTTGGTTAATCCTCAAAACAGCAATGTTGTGGAGACTCACATTGTTTAGAAAAAAATGAAAGCGAACAAACAGTTCAGTGATAACATGTTTATCACCTTCAGTCAATGTCAAAGCTTTAGGATAAACAAACAAAATAAAAGGATAATCTGAATTATATGAATTCATTTTAGGATTGTTATTTCTGTGTGGATATATGCTATAGCCTAGGTGTGCTATATACAGTGTGTGCATCATTTTGTTTTTGCATAATTTTAATTTTAGTCCATCTCCTATCCTGAAAAGTCTGTCTTGCAGATATGGACTAAAAATGATCTTCCAAAACTTACTGCCAAGTTCTTGAAGATAAATTCTTCAAATAGTGGTACAAGAGGATGTGGTGCCTATATAAATATATATATATAAATATAAAGTACTTCAGCTTGTGATTCTTATTAAGTGTTTTTTTAGGATTCTTTAGCTAACCTAAGTCTCTGAGATCCTGACACCTTGCACTTTTGGAGACTCCAGGTAGGTTGCAGTTCTGGTGGCGCTGGAGACTAAAGGGTTCCTGATGGTTTCACACTTAATTCTTCACCTTAATTCTTAATTATTTTGCAGTTAACATGTGTCTTTTCTTCTCCACCTGTTTATGTCTGACCCTGCTGACCCAATGAGCATTTTTCCTGTCCAGTGGTCATGCCTTTACTTTGCAATTTCTAGTATTGCATTAATATTGCATCCTTCTCATGGGCATTTAATAATTTTGTCGGTCTGAGTTAAATCTCATTTTTGGCTCATGTTATCTGTAAAAGAAAACCTGCTTAATAATTATGCACACCTGAATATAAGGTGTTTTTCACTTCCAGCCTTTATGAACAATTATATATCACTTATGAATGATTAAATACTAAATTAATAGTTGTTATTAAGATTGATGTGGTTTGGAATTGGTAAAATGTGCTTGAAAAAAAAAAAAATCAACTTGCATAAAATGCACACCTATAGTGTCCACAGAAGTAATAAAACTGCTTTAGTGAGATTATACAATTATACATGTAAGAAATTACTTATTCAGCAAGGATACATTAATTGTCAAAACTGACAAAAAAAATCAAACACATCCCAAAAATGCTGACAGAAAAAGCTGCACAAATGTTTTCAACTTTGATAATAAAATGGTTTTTGAGCAGCAAATCAGCAAACTGTATTAGAATGATTTCTGAAGAATCATGTGACACTGAAGACTGGAGTAATCATGCTGAAAAATCAACTTTGCCATCACAATAAAATAAATTAAGGCGAGACACCCCAGGTGAATAGGGTAAAACTAATTGATATCACCCTACTACCCTAGCTGATTGATTACATTAAAAAAAAAGTTTTCTAAAATGTTATGTTTAAATATGCAAATGATGCATTATCTAATTAAATATGCACTAATTTGCATATATTTATAGAATAAAAATTTTGGATGACGTCAGGTGGACATATTAAATTCAAAGGTTTTTACAGAGGGAATTTTGGATATCTCTTTTTATCACTCCATAAATCAGAAAATACTATCAACAGCTAGAAAAAAAAAAAATATATAAATAAATATATATATATATATATATATATATAAATAAATATATATATATATATATATATATATATTCACCTTTTTTTAGGAATAAAATGTTGTTTAAAATTATATATCAATAAATCCCTCTGTAAAAACCTTCAGAATATAGATAGGAATAAAACTGTAAAGTTATGCTGAAGTGGAGATTTCTGACTCAGAGCAGGAGAAAAAAACTTATTTTTACTTTATAAAGATATTTACTGTAATTGAAATCTATAGACGCAAATAGATAAAGTGCTATAAAAGATACACTTAAAAGTGTATTTTGGATGTTTTCTTTCCACCAGTCTGAAAAAACACTTTATGAAAAGCCAAAAAGTGCAAAATCTCAAAATTGACAGATGCCTGAAAAAACTGTTTTTGCCTGTAGTGTTGTGTTGTTGTGGGTTGAACCAGTGATGGGTTAAACCTTATAATCAAATGGTGAGCATAAGTGACTTTTTTCACAAACATTTAAAAATCTCCTAAAAAGGGAAAGGACACTACTGTAACAGTAATCTGTATGACACTTGCTCTGTATACCAAGTCTTCTGACACCATACAATAGTTTTTTTCTCACACAAAGTTGTCAAATTGCTCTAGAAGACTGAGTCATATGGACAAATTGTATGGTGCTTTTGTCTCTTTTGGGGCTTTTGACAGCCTCTTGTCACCATTCACCTTTATTGTAGGCTGAGCAATATGAAATATGTAAAAGAGCAATATGAAGAAATGACCAATTACTGTAGGAATATTTTCAAAATGGTGCCTTAACCAATCCATTAATCTGTTATTTAGTCACAAGCATTACTGAAGAAATCCTAAACCACTGTAAAAACCTAACAATGATTTATTTACCCTACAAAATCGTTTCATTTATTATGACACAAACGCTAATCCCCCGGCTAACGTCACCTTCGCCATAATCCTTAACAGCCAACAGCTGCAATGTGTTATGTGATTATGATGTTCACAAAAACAGCCTTTGAAGCAGCCGCACCAGCAAACTGTTTGTTTGTGTGTGTGGATTAGTCATACCCCAGGTGGTCAGTGTTTCTCCAAAATAGGCGAGATAAGCTTGCTACATAACATATTCAGTATAGCCACAGCATCACAGCATCTCCCTTTTCGCTATGTTTTTCTTTATCTAACTTGAATCTGTTAAAGCAGCACTCCACTCCACTCCATCTTTCACTGTAACATTTAGGTAAAGGTAATAGCTAAGTATACAATGTAACATGTTGGTGTTTGAGCTTAAAGAACTTGTTGCCTTCATTGATCTGGTTTCCTGAACTCCTACAAAGCTGCACTGGCATCCATAACTCATGTCCTGAGCAGAAGAAGGCTGACCACCACCCTCCCAGTTTTAATTGAGCAGGTCTGAAGCAGACTTTATGTCTTACCTTTTACGAGCCAAAGATCCATTAAAGGCTGAACTGCTGTAATTCAATCATTTTCATTGTGGAAAATGTTCACAATCAATGTGATAGATTTCTTCATCAATCAATATTACATACTGTAGGTTCACAGACTCCAAGCCCTGAATAGAAGTGATCAAGCCATGAATTTCAGTTTTATGAACCACATCTCTTCTAAAAGTTCATTAGTAAAGCCAGCTCTGCGCTGATCTATGGCTGCATCAGGAAAATTAAATTAAAAACTGGACAGACAGCTTTTAACATCTCTATTTGTCACTATATCATTTTAAACCACTGCATTTATTTTTACTAAACCTGTTTTTAATGTGTCAGCTTTTCAGAAATGAAGCACACCTGTCATTTTCAGTGTCACCTTCATCTCATGTGTTAATACATTTAATAAATCCTTTTGTGATTTGCAATTAGATTCTATTTTTTTCAGAATCAAATAATCTGTTGTTTTTAAATCTAGTCTAAGCCTATCCATATTATCTTCAATAATAATTTAATATTAATCAAAAGCTGTAAACACCTGCAGTATATATCATAATTAAACCACAATCATACTTCCCTTGAATATGATTATTAAATAATCAAACAAATAGAGACAGACAGACAGACAGATAGATAGATAGATAGATAGATAGATAGATAGATAGATAGATAGATAGATAGATAGATAGATAGATAGATAGATAGATAGATACTGTAAAATAATATTAAGTTTTCTGATTATCCTGAGATTGCGAGATTAGAAAACGTGTATTTTTTAAATCCTCAGATATATAAAATGAGATTATATCAGCGATAATATCCTACAGACTTTATATGAAGCAGAGAGAATTCCTTGATACCTGTAGTTTCAAGCTTCTTATAGTACAGAGTCCAGTATGTTGTGTTTTTTATTCACTCTGTTGTTTGCTGTTGAAGATAGACAGGGGCTGGAGGTTGGGGGTAGAGATCACTGACGGTCGCTCTCACCTCCTACCCCAGGGCACACCAGGTGAGAGGTGGAGAGAAACAGAGAATGAAAAGAGAGAAAGAGAGACACACAGCTGTGGAGTTCTTTACAGGCAGGCGAGAGGGCCCTGCAGGCACATCTCATTATTTGAAGGTCATCCTTTTTCATACGACGAAAACCCAGTGACATGTTAAAGTCTGTCCCAACCAATCTGCTGGACCCCATTTGATGGTCAAGAGGAGTAAACAGCGGTCAGGAACCCGAAAGAGAATTACATGATGGCATTATTATTGTGTTGATCAACATTTTCATGTATATTTAAACAATGGGTCTAAAAACAGAAGAAAAGGCACACAATATTGTGTTTATGGAAAGGAATGAAATGTAAACTTTTCCCCATTTTTTTAAACTGAATGACACAATAAACAGAATATATAAATATTATAAATTAAATAAATAAATAAATTATATATATTATATATTATTATTATTATTTATATCAAATAAATAAAATATACAAATTATACACATTGTAATAATTTTTTTAAATAAATAAATTATATAATTTATATATATATATATATATATATATATATATATATATATATATATATATATATATATATATATATATATATATATATATATATACATTTATAAATTAATTAAATAAATACATTTTATATTATATATATTACATATTGTTATTATTTAGCCAGTTCCTTGTCTGTTATATTGGTACTGTATTCTGGATATGCATATCACTTGTCATTACTTTTTCAATGATGTTCAAACATCCAATGTAAACTATAACTGATGGCAACATGTAGCGTCTGTACATCATAAACACAAATAAACTAAAGTAGAGGACACTGGTATCTTAATTCTTCAATGGCTGCTCCTCAGGGTCTAGGCATGCAACCTAATTACCTTATAATTGATGTACTTTGAAAATTAATTAACTCTAAATCCAAGGGCTGCTTATAATTAACTGTCTACATTCTGCATTTAGAACAAGAGCACTGTTATTGATTGTGACTGAAGCACTGTCACTGTTCACTATAAATGCCAGCAGTGAATGTCAGCATTGTACACTGCTAATTTACGTCTGTGTTTTTACCAGGTCTGTATATGCTGCATAATTTGCACGTGATGACCAAACATATCAGAAACTCCCCAGATTGTGCAATTCACTTCAAGTATTTATCCTGCTTTAAGAAGACAGAACTGCACAAGTTACAAGTTCATGTTTTAGAAAAATCAACAGCTGTATTTTACATTCCAGAATAACAAGGTGTATATTGACATTTCTATTATAACACAGACTGCCCAATACTGGCAATGATTGTTTTATTGGCAGCCACTATGTGATGCATAATTTAAATTCATAATTTTGAATATGCTGCTTTCTGCCTCAGCATGTATATTTCATCCTCGTGTCTCTTAGGCCATAAAACGCATCCACCAGATCTGCGTTGGGTCAGCGTGGCTCTCTGCAAACAGATGCTCAGAATTAGCAATGAAACAAATGTAGACCTTACATTTACTGCAAAAGACTTAGATATATTAATACTTGTGAAATGTGTAGAATCAAGAGGCTGATATTACACATCTCCATGCCATATACATTTCTACTATGTACAAATCTGAAGATATTTTAGATAGATTTATATACAGTAGTTGTATATACAGTTAGCTCAAACAAACTGAACTAAGATTTTTTTTTCTATATTTTTTCTAATTATTATTTGTATCATTACAAATAGGCCTTTGATTGCATTAACTAAATCTTAAATAGTCAACATATAATTAGATGCCTAATGAGCATCTACTGTAGAAACACACAAGTGAAGAATTAGTTGTCTAACATCAGCCAATGTTTTTTTGTTTGTTTGTTTGTTTTTTAAAAAACTCTTTTAGTGTTCAAATATAGTCAAACCAAAAATTATTTGCATTTTTTATATTTTTGATATATTTTTGTGTGAGGATAGCAAAATAAAGTAAACTGTGACATATTATACCCAAAAATTCTTCATACAGTGGACTAATAGTAAAATTGATAAAAATTTGGAACCAAAAATTATTCAGACTCTTTGATCTGACCATGTTTTGCTTAAGTGTTATTTGACATAATTAAGATTCATTTTTTCTGACACAGTTTAACTCTGAGTTATTGTCATATTTTATTACCATTTTTTTTAACTATAGTTAATAAACTGTAATAATGAATGAATTGTTCAAGGTGTCTGAATACATTTTGGTTTGACTGTATATACACAACAATTTACCATGCTAAGAAATATTTTTCTCTGATGTGTTTTTTTTTTTTTTTTTTTTTTTCTACTGTTCGTATATCTTCACACAGGCTTTTTCATTTGTTAAATAAGCAAAACATGATACAGGCAATGGAGAAAGACCGTAGGACAGGATTATATTATTAGATTTTTAGGAATTGTCCTTGCTAAAATGCTTCTAAGGTATTATTTTACATTGCTGAACTGAATCGGCAAAATTGGAAACAGTAAAAAATTACAATATTTAGAGTAAACCTGTATAATAAAAAGCATTCATATTTTGCTGCTTTCAAATTAAAAAAATGCTGTATATAAGTATATTGTGTATAAGTATATTTAATATTAACATAATGAATCATGCTGTCATTCACATTGCTTCTCTTTACATTATTATATATATAATACCTGCTGACATTTATTTTAGGTTGTAAAAATGCATTCATTCGTAGATGATAAATCTTTTGACACTTTTGATATGCTGCTGATAGTGCGGAGAGAGGAAAAAAAAAGAGTGCTTGACGTTGCCGGACAGGAAACTAGCAGTGAAAGAAGTGTTTCTCCTTGAGAATGGCCATATGGGGCATGCAGCGGGAAGACATTCCCACACAAGACAAATTGTTCTCTGAAACACAACGACCGTCTGGCTTTGCAAAAAATGACAGAAAAGCAATAATTTATGCACGGTGAAACCACAGAGCCTATTGTACAAGCTGCTTGAAGTCATCTTTAATAGAAATTCATTGTGTTAGTGGAGAAAAAAAACATTGCTGACTTACTTTTGGTTTGGACTCTTAGAGACTGAGATGATATACACTGATTTGTGAGTTTGGCAGTGTTTTGGGTGTTCATATTTGAATTTATATGACTTGTAAAGTACGAAAGGTAAGTATTATTTGTAACAATACTGTCAAGATTCCCTATAAAAAATGTTGTCCCTTATTTAGTCATTTAGTTTAACACATCTGTAGAAATACAAAGCAATATTTATCCTGACAAACAAACATCCTGTATTTCTCATCACAACATCTGAATGACAAACACAACAGCTTCTGATGCCTGGCAACGGCCACAGCACAGTGTATGTGTGTGTGTGCGGTGGCGTTGTGTGTCCGTGCCATCTTACAGATGTCTTTGTCAAAGCGTCGCTGTGGTGACTCTACAGGCTGAGATGGCTACTCTCTTTCCCCCTGATAGATAGCATGAGACACACAGGGTGTTTGGGAGAGTTCAGCATCTGTTTTTCTTATGCAGCTGCACCAACGTGGATGGAACACTTCCAGATAAACACACCCACCCACTGTGTGTATGTTTGTGTGTATACACATGCTTGACTACTCAAGTGGTAGGACAAAACATTATTAAATACATCAAACAGAAAAAAAGAAATATTAACATAAAATTGAACCATTTAATATATACTACCGTTCAAGTTAGTAATATATATATATATATATATATATATATACAGTCAAACCAAAATTTATTCAGACACCTTGAACATTTCATTCATTAATACAGTTTATTCACTATAGTTTAAAAAAATGGTAATAAAATATGAAAAGATCTCCGAGTCAAACTGTGTCAGAAATTTTTTTCTTGTGTTTCTCTTTCCTTCAGTGAGTCTGCTTGTTAACAGCAGGTGTTCATCACTAATGCTCAATCATCACTTCATTAATCACTTATTATTATCTAATTAACCTCAGCACTGATTCATTGTTACCTTTTCACACTTTTGAGTGTGGACTCATATAAACCCCAGCAGTGTTCATTTAACACTGAGGATTTTGCTGTGCACAGAGCACAGTTAGATGTTAGATTAATGGTTAGATGTTAGATTTCATCATGTAAAATATTTAAATGGTATATTTTGTCTTTCATATCGATGAGCATGGGGAACCAGAACTGGTTTAATTGTCCAACAGACCAGCAACGTTCACTGCATGCAAACATATCGAAATGATTCACATACTGTAGTACTGCCTCTAATAGTGTCTACTCCATACTTTTACCAAGTGCCATTGTGGCACAGCTGTTTGTTGTGTGGCGCATCAAGCCAGAAGGCACATTTCACTTCACACAAACACTGAATCTGACCAGTAGATGCAAAGAAGCCTATGTCAGCAGTCTGCATATTTTCAGGGCCTATTCTTTTTCTTCTTCTGGAGGACAACATTCACACTCACTCTGTCTCCCAGACCAGATCGGAGAGGACAGACAGACTCCTTGACTGTCTCCCAGAGATGGAGGGAGAGAGAGAGGGAGAGAAGTGTCCTCTCAGCCAGTGTCATAGGGAGAGGGGCTGACACTCAGTGTATGTGACAAGGCCAGTCCGGAGTGGAAGGGCCCCCCTGCAATATTAACTCTCATTTGGAGCAGCTGTGGCTGAGAGCATGAAACATTGAACAAAACAGCTGCCATGGATCCACTGCCGTCCTGCCAGCTTGCACTGTCTGTTAGTGCAGAGCGAAAACACACACACACACACACCACTGACCTTTTCCAATTCAGCTTTCAAAGTGAACTTGGTCCAGTGTCACAGTCTAGAATACTGAAAGGTCTAGAAGGTTCCAATAATGCCTTCTGACTCTGCAGAAAGGTCTACGATGGCATGGCTTTTAAATCTGAGAGATGACATACAATAAAAGTGCATTCGGTGGAGATATGGTTTATGGAATATCTCCACTTTGTTACAGTATATACTATGATATTTTAGTATCATTGATATACTGTTATAGTTTTGTTAATACTTTGAATGAGATTTTATTTTTATATTTTCTGGGGGTTTTATATATATATATATATATATTTTTTTTTTTCCCAGTTAATATTTATTTTATTTTAAGCAATGGAAATATTTTTTATGGTTTTAGTTTTAGTGAATGATAATAACTCAGTATGGCACAAAAATAAATAAACCTGCAGAAAGCAAGAAACATTACTAGAGCACTTTGACCAATGATCAAATCTGTATCTAAGCTTGAAACTTAGATTAAATTAATTTGGTGATTAAATCAGGGCTTTTCTTTTTGATGCTAATGACCCTAAATATGATGATCCCCTTCCTGATCTATACAGGCAGCTACTGTATATAATCTAGACAGAACCATTTATACTGTGAAAAAGTTAAGATAATGTGTTGTTAGCTTTTTAAATTCTATTTGTTTGTATTGAAGCCACTATAATAAATGTAGAAACCTGTAGAAAAATGTAGAAATTAAGAAATTCTTTCTTTATTTTTCCCTTCCTCCTCATTATAGGACTAGAGTTGTTTTGACTTGGGCTAGTAAATAACCATCTTCCAACAACCAAGAACACCAAGAACAGCAACCACATAGCAAAAACTAAAAACTACTCAGATCACCTTTCTAACTGGATACAAACAACATCCCATCTGAACTGAAATAATATATATATATATATATATTTACAGTATCTCACAAAAGTGAGTACACCCCTCACATTTCAGCAACCATTTTAGTATATATTTTCAAGCGACGATACTATAGAAATGAAAATTGTATATACTTTAGAGTAGTCAATTTGCAGCTTGTATACAGATTTACTGTCCTCTAAAGATAACTCAAAAAACAGCCATTATTGTCTAAATAACTGGCAACAAAAATGAGTTCACCCTAAGTGAACATGTCAAAACTGTGTCCATATGTCAATATTTTGTGTGAGCACCACTGTTATCTAGCACTGCCTAAATACTCCTGGGCATGGAATTCACCAGAGCTGCACAGGTTGTTGCTGGGATCCTCTTCCACTCCTCCATAATGACATAACAGAGCTGCTGGATGTTAGACACATGGTGCTTCTCCACTTTCTGCTTGAGGATGCCCCACAGGTGCTCAATACGGTTCAGGTCTGGAGACATACTTGGCCACTCCATCACCTTCAGCTTCCTCAGCAAGGCAGTTTTCATCTTGGCGGTGTGTTTGGGGTCGTTATCATGACGTTCAGCCCAGTTTCTGAAGGGAGGGCATCATGTTCTGCTTCAGAATGTCACTGTACATGTTGGAATCCATGTTTCCCTCAATGAAGCGCAGCTCCCCAGTACCAGCAGCACTCATGCAGCCCCAGACCATGATGCTACCACCACCATGCTTGACTGTAGGCAAGACACAATTTTCTTGGTACTCCTCACCAGGGTATCACCACACTTGCTGGACACCATCTGAGCCAGAGTTTATCTTTGTCTCATCAGACCACAGGACATGGTTCCAGTAATTCATGCTCTTGGACATATTGTCTTCAGCAAACCGTTTGCAGGCTTTATTATGAGCCAGCTTCAGAAGAGGCTTCTTCTGGGATGATAGCCATGCAAACTGACTTGTTGTATGGTCTGAGCACTGACAAGCTGACCTTCTGCTTCTGCAATCTTTAAAGTAATGCTGGCAGCACTCATGCATCTGTTTTTTGAAGCCTGCTTCTGCACCTGATGCACAGCACAAGGTCTCAACTTCTTTGGCCTGTTCCGAGTGGAACCTGTCTTGGAACACCTCTGTATGACCCTGGCCACTGTACTGTAACTCAGTTTCAGGGTGTAACTGGTCTTTTTATAGCCTAGGCCATCTTTGTAGAGGAGAGCAACAATTCTAATTCTCAAATCCTCAGAGTTATTTGCCATGAGGTGCCATGTTGAACATTCAGTGGTCAGTATGAGAGAATTGTACTAAGCACCAGATTTTAAGATAAACTGCTCTAAAACAAGATACGCAAGTTTGAAGCAGACAAATCAAGCAGACAAAAATATGAACATGATGAATAGGACATGCGGCTTTGCATGGTTAAAAGATAGAGCTGTTATCACTTAGGGTGTACTCACCTTTGTTGCCAGCTATTTAGACACTAATGGCTGTATGTTACATTATTTTCAGTGACAAAAATTCCGAACCTTTACAGAACATTCGGGACGTTCCTAAAACGTCCTCTTTTATAGTGAAAGTGCTGCAGTTCAAGTTTCCTTATATGATTTTAGGGGGACATTCCATTTTGGTTATTTTATGGTCAAAAAAGTATGTTACAAAGAGGACATTTCGGAAGTTAACAGAATGTCCTATAGTAATAGTCCCCTAAACATTCCCAGAACATCCTGAATGTTCCCTGAAGGTCCACCAAATAATGTTCCCCAAACCGTAAAAGAACTCCACATCGTGACCGTCTCTGAACGTTACTAAGTGACAAGTTACCTGGCTAGAAATTTTACATTCCAAGAACATTCTCAGAACGTCCACTGGTATTAAGGACGTTGTCTAGGCAATGTTGCGCAAGGTCACAAGAACATTGCCTTCTGCGTGGGTGTTTTATAGAAAATAATAAAGTTTGAAGTCACCGTTATGGAAGTGAGCGTTTGCTTTAGATGGGCTCTTGATTCTTGATATTAGATTTTCTCTGGCTGCTTTAGCTGTGTTTTCAAGACACATTTGTTATAGCGAAAAATGCAAGAGAAATTCTGATCAGATGAATTGGGTTGTTTAGTGCTGGTGATTCAACCATCATGGAGTGTCCTGATTCACTGATCATCACCAGAGTCTAAACTATGAGTGTATTATGTTATTTTTACATTAATTAATGGTAGTTGTTTTTTTTTTTAAGTTCATTAAACAGACAGAGTTTTGAGCAGTGGTTAATAGACTCACACTGACATCATGAATCAGCGTATGATCCTCAACAATGGTGAGTTGATCTGTTTATATGAAAATTTTGTCACCATTGTTGAGGATCATATGCTGAATCTTGATGTCTGTGAGTCTACCTGATGCGGTCTGAATAATTTCTGCAAAATGAGAAAAACTTTCAAAATGTTAAAGCAGGACAGAATTTTATGCATTATAGGAATACAGGAACATGAAACAAAATACAATATTCAGAGATCAGTGTATAAGACCACTGTGTGATGATAAAATCCACAACCAAATCCATTTGATCAGATTTTTTTTTCCCACAATTTTTTTTTGTAACAAATGCTTTACACTGTTACAACAATTGGAGAAAAATAAAGTCAAAGCGTCAAGGGTCATGAGCCCAACTAAAGCAAGCACTTACCTCTGTAACGGTGACATTTATAAATTTTGATAAAACATCAACACCTCATTAAGAAGATTTGTATGAAAGAAACAAAGTCAGAGTGGTTTGTAATAAGTGAAGAAGCTGAGCTCTAGAGAGATCTGTTAGTGTTTAATATTTTGTTTCTGTTATCTGAGATTTGTGAGGTTACCATTGTGCTGAAGAGTAGAGATTGTGCTTCAGTCAGTGATGATCCAGAAACACTGATGTCCTGCTGCATGTTACTTTTTTTTTTTTAAAGGCCACAGTAACTGTGTAGTTGTTGATGCAGTGATACAGCAGTTTCATTAGCTCATGCATGTGCTGTTATCAGCTAATGATTTACTACAAGAGATTTGCATTTTAAAGTAAAGGTTTTATAATATTAATCCAGGAATCACCTGTAAAAAAACATTTAAGACAAATTAGTTTTTGTTTGAACAGCTACATTTGTTAGTCAATTCAGCTCTAATTTTCAATTCAATTTTTTGACAAGGCCAGCAGGGACGTTCTGAGAACATTTACAAATAAAGTATGGTTCCCTTAACATTCCCAGAACGTCCTGAATGTTCTGTGAAGGTCCGCCAAATAACGTCCCCCAAACCTTAAAAGAACCCCACATCATGACCGTCTCTGAACATACTTGGAACGTTACTAGGCAACGTCCTTAACACCAGTGGGGACGTTCTGAGAATGTTCTGGGAGTGAAACATTTCTAGCGGGGATACAAATAGCACATTGACTGCTCTAAAACATATAGTTTCATTTTTTATATTATTGTCCCTTGAGAAGATATACTGAATAGTTACTGAAATGTGAATATATGTATATGATTGAACAAATCGTATTGATACGATACTTCAACTCAGTTGAAACTCCTGGATTCAATTGTCATGTATGCTTGTGTTTCAAATAATTAATTTTGATATGAGAAGGGCAGTTAAAAAGAGGATTGTAAAGCACTTGCTCAAAGGCACAATGGTGACAGCTCAGGACTGGTAAATGGTTTCTGGATCAAACCAGTCCTGAGCTTTAACCAGTATGCCACACACCACCCTCAAAAGAGCTGTAAAATGTTCTATAATCAGAGCTGGTCAGAAAAGGTCAAACAAATAACAAAAAAAACCAAAACATGATTGGCACCTACAGATCAAATATTTGCCAGGATTCTCTCCGACCTCATGACATTTTTCTTTTTATGAGATTTTTATATAAAGTTAATTATTTAGTTGCTAAATGGCACTGTTGGAGGTGCATGGCAGGCAGAAATGCCTTGCAGGTATTCCTACCTGTGCTTACAACTACTGGTAAAAGTTACTTGACTTATCCATATATATCATAGAATAGAGTATATACTAAATTTGTGTGGTTATCAGTGTTTCTCAATTAGATAGTTCACCCAAAAATAAAATTCTATCATCATTTACTAACCTTCATGTCATTCCAAAACCTGTCTTTCTTTCTTCTGCAGAACACAAAAGAAGTTTGAAGAATGTTAGTAAAGTTTTGCTGATCATGCATTCTATTGAAAAAAAAATCACACTGAGACATTTCTCAAAATATCTTCTTCTATGTTATCTTATTCTATCTATAAGTAGATCCAGGGCCATAAGCACACTAGACATTGAGTGGGCCAAGTCAAGATATTCCTGATGCTACTCTGCTGCATTCCATTACGCACCACTCTGTTTGTTGATAGGATGACAAAAACAGTTAAAAGTTACATTTTTAGATTGGTTTGCATTAGCCGTCTAACAGCGCTCGTCAATGTCCTAATGACTAATTAGGCCAAACAAATCAAAGAAGGTGTGCTTTACCGTTCAAAGGAGACGAATGTGAATTCCAACACAACGCAGTTTCAGCAGTGAAAGAGTGCGTGGTAAGATGTAAGTAGCTAAACATTTAATATTTGACTACTGTTTATGAAATGTCCAGAGGCCGACAGTAAAGTGATGCAAACTACTAAAAAAAAAAAAAAAAAAAAAAAGAAATTTCACTGTTTTGAACTGAAAATACACAGCAAAATCAACTCTGCTCAGAGTTCATATGGTCCCTCTCTAAATAGTGTTAAAGTAACACTGAAGCAGAGTTAAAGTTAATGAGATAATTAAGCAATTAATTAAGTGATGATTGTGCATTAGTGATGAACACCTGCTGATAACAAGCAGAATCACTGAAGAAAAGAGAAACACAAGAACTATGTTAGAACTTATTAATTGATTAATTATCTCATTAACTTTAACTCTTTGTCAGTGTTACTTTAATACTATTTAGAGAGGGACCATATGTACTCTGAGCAGAGTTGATTTAACTCTTGGGATTTTACTGTGTATGCTGTCATTTACATGATTCATGTAATTGATAACTGAATGTGACGAGACAAGACCGTTTTGCATTTTTGACATATTAGACACAAATAAGAGTGAATGTGTGCATATTTTAAAATAAAATATTATTTGAAAATTGTTTACATTGATTAGGGGGACACAGGGGAGTGTTGTAGCCTAACACTGCAAGTTTGACGGGTCAGAAAAAAGCTGTGGTAACGTCATCAATATTATACACTCCCTTTTTTTATTTTGAGCTCACAGGAGAAATTGCATATGACTGAAAGCAAATTTGTAGATTTTATGACCAAAAAACTGATTGTCTAGCAAACATTGAATTATAGATACTATTATTTAACTTACCTGGAGTAGCTGTTTCTCTAGTTTAATTTGATGCTTTGCATTCATGCTAACTTCAAACCCACATGCTAAAACAGTTAGCTATGTTATGGCTGTTTGGGGTGGGGACAGTTGTAACAGTTTATTAAAAATGTTACAACCAACCCCTGATGATTCCAGTCCAGTTATCGACCACACTCTTTTTTGAGGCAAAGTCATGTGCGTTTTTTGGTGCGTATCGAGGGATTTATTCAGTAAATGTGTACCAGATAAAAAAAATGATCTGCCTCAATTGAATGTACAAGTTTTATGTGCACATTATTAGAATTCATGTGCATCTTGATGTTTCTATCCAGTGTTTTTTATACAATATCTATATTACCATGAAAATAGGTGGATCTTGGAAACATAGCTTGTGACTGAACCCTTATGTAACAGTACACTCATACAAACATGAGCAGACAAATGTGGCTAGTACCATGTATCAAAATTTGAGACATCTAGCAAACAATCACAAGTTACTGATGCTCAAACAAAAGAGTGTTACAACCACCCCTGGGGCCCGTTTTAGAAAGGAGGTCAAGTGAAAACTCGGAGTATGTTAACCCTGAAATGAGGGAAACTCTGGGTTTTCCGTTTCAGAATGGGAGGTATGTCAAACCCGAGAAAGCAGGGTAAGTCAAGCCCGTTTCTGAAAGAGAGGTAACTTATACTCAGTTACCATGTTAACTTACTCTGTGAACCTAACCTGGTCGAGAGCAGGTTTTCTTCAGTAAACCCAGAGTTTTGTTCGGTCTCCTCCTCCCCCTTTTTAAAGCACAAGGGATGTTTAAATACTTCACTCATTCATTCATTCACGCTGCAAAAATGCTTTTCTTACTGATAATTTTTTGTCTTATTTCTGTTTTAATCTTCAGTAGTGTAGGTAGTAGCGTGTGACGCGACTGGTACCACTTTGTTTCGGCGCATATTTTGTTTTTAATAGTAATTGGTACCAATTACTATTTACACTTATTGCAAAGAACTGCTACTTTTAGCCTACATGGTTAATAGAACATAATTTGCAAAATAAAAATGATTTAAAATTATCTTTTTCTTTTTCTTTTTAGCATGTGGGATAGCATGAAAATGAATATTAGTTCAATAACTTACCGTTCTGCCAGTTTTCACCTGTGATATTATAACAGTGATAAGAATTAAACTTGCATTGACTTGGAAATATGTGGAAGTCTTTTTGTTGGGTGATGTTGCAATGGTAAATCGTAATATCGGAGCTCCATTGATCAAGGCTTCCATAGTTGATTGAACTAACACAATTCAGCTGTTCGGAAACCTAAAAAAACCTAAAAAGTTTTCCATCTCAGATTAAGTCAACTCAGAGTTGGTTGAGTCAACTCAAGTTTTAACTCAGAGTTGGTTGAACCTCCTTATTGAAATGGACCCCTGGTCTCCCCCTTCATAACTACAATTGACCTGGAACTTTTACCATTCTTATTTATTTTTCTTTATTTCCTTTTAACCTTTAATTGCTTTATTTATATATATATATATATATATATATATATATATATATATATATATATATATATATATATATATATATATATATATATATATATATATATATATATAGCAAGTTGAGCAAGTGCTTTGGTCCCCCCAAATGTTTTGCCATTGCCACCAATGGTCTCTCTCTACGATCACCTTAGCTCACGATGCTTTTCAGAAACACAGCCCTGGCCACTTATGGGTACACAATATTTAAAATGTGCTTGTTTATGCTAGAAAACATTGATAAATGACTGATAAATAGATGAAAAATTGTTTCCCTGGTTTTAGTTGAGAGAAGAAAAAAAAAAGATATAACCTGCTCAAATGTAGTTAAAAAACACTCACCTTTCTGTTTCTTAGAATTGAGCCACAGGCAGCTATAGTGTGTCACTAATCCCTCTTTGTATTTCACATGCCTGCTGCATTCAGACAAAATTGTATTTTAAAAGACCTGTGGGTTTAATATGGTTTCAACAGATATGTCTTTATTTATTTAAGACAAGGGAACATGGACTCGCAGAAGAGGTTCCTCCTGATTTTAAGTGACATGTCAAAAGTAGCGCTGTACAGGAAATAGGCTTCTTGAAAGTAGCTCTCTCAGGGGGGCCGCCCCTGTCTACCATGTATCCAAGTGCTGCTACAAGCTAGCACTCACAACGTAAAGTGTCAGTGACAGATTCAAAGGCAAATGGGCCTGAATAATTGATCGGGTGGGGGCTAGCGTTAGCGGTAGTGCAGCGACTTGCTAATGATGGTGAGTGCATCAATTTTACAAGAACAATTAGCAACAGGAGTAATTACACTTATCACCATTTTATAAAATCACCTCCCCTGCACACCCCCACACACTCATCATGTAAAGGAGTTTAATCAGAGGAGTCAGGCTTAAAATGGATATAGAGGGTTTCATCAGAATGGGATTCATTGAAGGGGATCGCCAGCAAATGACGGTTACACCACATACAATAGCTTTTATTTTCGTGGCTATGAGCTGGATTTATCAAAGCCTTCAGAACATATTAACAAGTCTTGGCATATTATGACTGACAATTACCTCAATTAGCCTTTGACCTGCTAGTTCATTTAGCTTCTTTTGATCCAGGAGTTTTGTTGTTAAAAATCAGGACCCTCAAATAATTGAGCATCAGCTATGAGAATGTATACAGCATTTAAAATAAATCAACCTCAATTTAGATGTCCATGATAGGAACAGTCATCTTGAAATTTGAATCTTTTCACTAAATGTTGAATAAGTATCCCACAAACAACAACTTCATCACCAGAAGGGTCAATCACGTTCATGTGACTTAATAGATCTCTTGAAAAGTTTCAACGTTGTTGCATTCTGTGTGTATGAGACCTTCCAATGCTAAGAGAGTAAATCAAGACCTCTCTCGCAGTCAGATTGGACACTGGAAAGTGGTCAAAGGCAGCAATTTGCATCTATCATCAGCAATTTGAAACCAGTCCATCACATCTGCTGTTTGCCCAGCCTATGGCCACCACTAAAAGACTCCAGAAATGAACTATTAGTTCACTCCTTCTCTCCAGCTCGCTCGAATGACTGGATATTTAAACGATTCAGAAATAGTGTCGCAAACAAAGAATTGAACTTGGCATCACCTAAATTGTGTTAATTTGTAAACACTGACTGTGGTTTACCAGTGGAGACACCTGTTAGGTGAAGGTTAAAAAGCTTTAGGTCTCATGCTGCCTTCACAATTTTGATATACATTGAAGTTACATTTTCAAAGAAAATTATGCATGTATGATTATTTGATTTAACAACATTCCATTAATGTCTAATGTTTTGTTGTGTTTTTTAAACACCTGACTTCCCAAACACCACTATTATAAGAATATTAGCCAAGAAGACACTGGAACCCAAGTGGCTTCTGTGAGGGCAGAGTGAATACAAGTTTACTATATTAGCTATTCATGAGCTTAGACAGCATTTACAATTACAATCAATAGATTGTGAAATGAGCAGTGTTGGGGGTAACGCATTACAAGTAACTTGAGTTATGTAATCAGATTACTTTTTTAAGTAACTAGTAAAGTATCGTATTTTTTCAAAATTTATAACAAAATATCTTACTCTTTCAAATAAAGTTAAAGGTGCCCTAGAATGCTTTTTCACAAGATGTAATATAAGTCTAAGGTGTCCCCTGAATGTGTCTGTGAAGTTTCAGCTCAAAATACCCTATAGATTTTTTTATTTATTCATTTTTTAACTGCCTATTCTGGGGCATAATTAAATATGTGCCGATTCAGGACGCTTCCCCTTTAAATGCTTGCACTCCCCGCCCCCAAGCTCGCAACTCTATAATACATTGCATATACAAAGTTCACACAGCTAATATAACCCTCAAAATGGATCTTTACAAAGTGTTCGTCATGCAGCATATCAGATCATGTAAGTATAGTATTTATTTGGATGTTTACATTTGATTCTGAATGAGTTTGATGGTGCTCCATGGCTAAAGCTAACATTACACACTGTTGGAGAGATTTATAAAGAATGAAGTTGTGTTTATGAATTATACAGACTGCACGTATTTAATAATGAAAATAACGACATGACTCTGATCTCTGTGAATACAGTAAGAAACGATGGTAACTTTAATCACATTTAACAGTACATTAGCAACATGCTAATGAAACATCTAGAAAGACAATTTACAAATATCACTAAAAATATCATGTTATCATGGATCATGTCAGTTATTATTGCTCCATCTGCCATTTTTCGCTGTTGTTCTTGCTTGCTTACCTGCAGAAAGTCCAACGATTCAGCTGTGCACAGATCTAGACGTTAATACTGGCTTGTCTAATGCCTTGAACATGGGCTGGCATATGCAAATATTGGAGGCGTACATATTAATGATCCCGACTGTTGCGTCACAGTTGGTGTTATGTTGAGATTCGCCTGTTCTTCAGAGGTCTTTTAAACAAATGAGATTTACATAAGAAGGAGGAAACAATGGAGTTTGAGACTCACTGTATGTCATTTTCATTTACTGAACTCTTGTTATTCAACTATGCTGAGGTAAAATCAATTTTCAATTCTATGGCACCTTTAAGTTACTTTGTTTTCCCATTTATTGACTTGTGTTGTCCCCATGTTGAGAGAAATCATGAGTAAGTGCAGAGGCGCTGTGTGCGTTGCGTGTAAGCATGACGGTTATTGTAGTAAGTATCGCAAATTAGTTACTTTTTTATTTCAGAATTGCGCACCTGCTGTTTCAGTTTTGAGCATGTATAGCTACAGTTTTATACACGTGTCAGTCACTTTAAAATGTGAACACAAACACAAACATTCCCCCAAGAAACGCAAATTTTTTGTGAGTGAACGCAAAGTTTCTCGAAGGAAAGCAAAACATTTGCCAGAGAACCCAAAAGCATTGACTTCTGTGACCCTGGACCACAAAACCAGTCCTAAGTCACACGGGTATATTTGTAGCAATAGCCAATACATTGTATGGGTCACAATTATCTTTTTTTTTTTTTATGCTAAAAAATTTTATATATAATATCATGTTCTATGAAGATATTTTGTTAATGTATAAATCAATTAAAAAATGTACCCTTATGACTGGTTTTGTGGTCCAGGGTCACAACTGCTATTTTTTTCCCACCACCATGGCCCTTTAGGGGCTCCGTAATATTGAAAGCATTCCACTTAAGTTAAGAATATTTTAATAAGACCATATATATGATTTTAAATAATAAATGCTTGTAGTGATTAACATTCATTTTTTTCATCACTTTTTCTTTCCACTGTCACCTTTTGCTTCCTTGCTGTGGATTTTGAAGCACTACAGCTCAAAATGAAGCTCGTTTGGAATGATTTGTACTGTTAAAAAAGTATAAAAACTTGAATTGAATGACCGGATGGCTCAAAACCCTAGGGGAAATGTATACTTCTTTGTCAGACTCTATAAAAATCACTTAAATAAGCATCTTAGCAGTCATGTTTGGACTGGTCAAGTGCTGTGTGTGATGCCTGTTATCAGCGATTTTGCAATTCGTGCCAGAATAAGGAAACCCGGCCTGTGTTTCATACTCAACTGGGCAGCTTGCTTACATCCTGATGCAATTCTTTGTAAGGCCTAAAGGTATGATAATGCTAGGTATGATCTAATAACTCAGTTAAAATCATCTTATTATTAATATTAAATAATTATTGGGATTGTGGCCTAATGTTATTAGCTAAATCTTCTTATTCGACTCTTTTGACAACAAATGGTGCCTAAAATGGCTTTTGTAATTCCATTCTCTACCAATGTCACAGTAAAAACTACTTGCTGCTAACCAGTTAAGCTACTTCACTAATCCATTGTTGTTCAGATTGTGGGGAAACATGGAGCTCAGGGAAATGTACCAGTGCTCTTCTTTCTTACTTTGTTTCAAAGTTCTAGCCTATCCTTCCTCGTGTTCACGACTAGGATCTTCCCTTCCGACAATTAGCATGATGTTTCACAGAACAATGACTTGCTCCCCCTCATCCCATCCAAGCCCAGCATTTCTAGGCCACATCTTTAACCCCATTGTCATAGGCTGACAGCATAACATTTAGCTTGCCTGACATGTCCAGTTAGCTACAAGCAGGGAGTTTACCTGACACAGGGTGGCATTACTAATCACTCTCCACTTCAGCCCGTTCTCCGCTTCTCCCTGCCCTTTATCGTTCTTCTCATCCCCACACATCTTATTTGAGAGAATTAGGAAGGAATCAATCATTTGTCACGTCTATGTGTTATTGCGGGCCTCTCCGCCCGGATTTTTGTCTCCAGGCTAGCGGGGAATGGGGAGGATCATGTAGCGTGTGGAGGAATCCAAAGTGACGCAGGTTGAGGCTCTGGTACTTTCTCTGACAAACAGACTCCCGTTTCCCCTCAAGGCTTTTCTCTTCCAGCCTTCACTACTCTGATGAACAGCAATATTTCTTGAGCAGACT